>NC_045444.1:112226181-112464128 GCF_002776525.5 Piliocolobus tephrosceles | reverse complement strand
ATGGAGTCTACTAGAGGATAAAATATTATCATCTGGCCATAAATGATGGCCATAGATTTTCATAAGGGCACCAATTCTTTCATGAGCTGTGCATGTGAGAAATCTAGGTTACACACTCCTTATAAGAATTCAATGCCTAATGATCTGAGGTGGAACAGTTTCATCCTGAAAGCATCCCCTGACTCCCCCTGCTCCCCTGCCAAAATTATTGGGGACTGCTGCCTGATGTTGATGTTCTATCTTCTCATCTTTGCTCTAATTGTAGCTCTCACCCACAATTGTTTAGCACATAAGTGCTATACGTGTGGACAAATGGTGTTAAGTCATATGAGTCAGGGAAGTATAATGAACACTTATTCACTTTCTGGTCCAATAGCTCCTCAGGAAACAGTGTGGTTAGACAGTTTGGGCAGACTTTAAAATCTGTGCAGTGCGGCCGGGCACTGTGGCTCAAGCCTGTAATCCCAGCACTTTGGGAGGCCGAGACGGGCGGATCACGAGGTCAGGAGATCGAGACCATCCTGGCTAACACGGTGAAACCCCGTCTCTACTAAAAAATACAAAAAAACTAGCCGGGCGAGGTGGCGGGCGCCTGTAGTCCCAGCTACTCGGGAGGCTGAGGCAGGAGACTGGCGTGAACCTGGGAGGCGGAGCTTGCAGTGAACTGAGATCTGGCCACTGCACTCCAGCTTGGGCGACAGAGCGAGACTCTGTCTCAAAAAAAAAAAAAAAAAAATTCTGTGCAGTGCTTCATCAGGTACCATGGAGTCTACTAGAGGATAAAATATTATCATCTGGCCATAAATGATTTATAATCTATTGAGAAAGTAAAGTACAACATATGAGCACTAAGGAACATTGTGGTAATAGTGTAGAACATTTTAATAAAGGTTGCCCAAAAAGTAAACCAGAGACAGTTAAATAATGAGAAAGGTCTGGCTAGGCAGAGGAGTGAAGAAAGCTGAACCAAAGCACTATCCATTAGAGGTATGAATATTTACTGTGTGCTTCATAAGGTTCAGCCTCCTCACTTGATCTTACATGGTTTTATTTTATTTAATCCCCCCAAAATCTATTTTACTGTTAATAGTCTCATTTTACACAGAAAGAAACTCATGTTTAGTGACATTAAGTAACCTGCCTACTGCAGATACTGGAAAAGTCACACTTTCAACAACTCAACCATCCTGATTCCAGAGATCTCATTTCAACATGCTGTCATTATGAGCCATGAGGCAATAGGGTGAGGGATAGTGTTGGTGATGAGTACATGAATGCTACAAAACATGAAGTGACAAGTTTTGAGTGGAGGCAGATTTGAAAGTTAGGCTGAGAAATTTAGTCTTACTGTGGTGATGTAGAGGGTATCACTGAAGGTTTGAGAGCAGAGGACTAACATGGTAGAGACAGTATTTAAGGAATATTGGTTGGGCAAAATTGTAGGAGATAGGCAGGGTTCTCCAACTAGCTGACATCATTTTCAGAAAAAGGATGAACCCTCTCATTACAATGATAATGATGAGAATAGACTTCAGGGCACACATAGATCTTTGCAAGTAAAACATAAGCAAGAACTGTATCCCTTTTAAAGAATCCAGTCAGTAGGTGAAGTAGTGGTATAGAATAAAGATTAATAACCATACCAGTATGTATTGATCATATATCAAATTCCAGGTACTATGGCAACTACCTGTATAGCATTATTTATAATTCTTCATGATGACTCTGTGAAGTAGGTTCTATTATTATAATATTCAATTACATGTGAAGTTACATAGTATAAGGAGAGTTAATTAATCACTGGCAGACAGAATTGGCAGGATTAAACCTAGATTGTCTTGTTTTCTTGAACTGGCATTTCTTGACCTAGAAGGTAGAGCTTCTGAAGGCTAGTGATGCTGACAAGGCTCTGATATCTCTCAGCTCCACTTTTCTCCCTTGGGAGAAAAGGTGGCATTTTTTTGCTTGCTTGCTGTGTGTTTGTTTTGTTTTGGGATGGGTGAGTCCAGAGTTGTATGAGTGTTATTGGGAAAGATGCAATAGAAAGTAGGAGGTTGAGGAATCAGGATTGAGACAGAGTGTTTAATCAGCTTATTTTTAATAGTCATTGTCATTTGTTAGCCTGGTTTTCATTTATGGTTTATCATTATTAGCTAAACTAGGGAAGTGAGCTTTGGTAGTATTGGTAGTATTTATTTTTAACCCTAGTTTACACTAGGTAAAATGTGCTGAATTTTGGGATACTGGATTTTTGTTAAGTAAAGATGCACATTTTCTGAGTGTAAAAATAGTAACAAATCAAATAATGATGAAAAGTATTCTGAAGAAATAAAGACCAAGAGAGTTTGCACTGATTCCACTAAACCTGGAGGTGCACAACAGAATGCCACAATAAGCATCTGGTCAGAATTAAAGTTCATGCATATTAATTCTGTAGCCTTAAACCTGAGAAACCTGTTGGTAAATATTAAGGGGTTGATATGATTTGCCTGTTTCCTAACCCAAATTTCATATTGAATTGTAGTTCCCATAATCCCCACGTGTTACGGGAGGAACCCTGTGGAAGGTAATTGAATCATGGGGGGCAGTTTCCCCCATGCTATTCTTGTGACAGTCAGTTATCACAAGATCTGATGGTTTTTATAAGAGGCTTCCCCCTTAGCTTGGTTCTTATTCTCTCTCCTGCTGCCTTATAAAGAGGTACCTTCCACCATGATTGTAAGTTTCCTTTCCACCATGATTGTAAGTTTCCTGAGGCCTTCCCAGCCATGTGGAACTGTGAGTCAATTAAACCTCTTTCCTTTATAAATTGTCCAGTTTTGGGCAGTTCTTTATGGCAGTGTGAAAACAAACTAATACAGTACATTGGTACTGGGTAATGGGGTGCTGCTCTAAAGATACCCAAAAACATTGAAGCTACTTTGGAACTAGGTAGGAGGCTGAGGTTGGAACAGTTCAAAGGGCTCAGAAGATGACCATAAAGTGTGGGAAAGTTTGGAGCTCCCTAGAGACTTGTTGAACAGCTTTGACCAAAATGCTGATAGTGATATGGATAATGAAGTTGAGGCTGAGGTGGTCTCAGATGGAGATGGGGAACTTGTTGGGAACTGGAATAAAGGTGACTCTTGCTATGCTTTAGCAAAGAGACTGGTGACATTTTGTCCCTGACCTAGAGATCTGTGGAACTTTGAACTTGAGGGAGATGATTTAGGGTATCTGGTGGAAGACATTTCAAAGCAGCAGAGGATTCAAGAGGTGACTTGGGTGCTGTTAAAAGCATTCCGTTTTTTGTGTTCACAAAGATATGGTTTAGAATTGGAACTTATGTTTACAAGGGAAGTGGAGCATAAAAGTTTGGAAAATTTGCAGTGTGAAGATACAATAGAAAATAAAAACCCATTTTTTTGAGGAGAAATTCAAGTTGACTGCAGACATTTGCATAAGTAATGAGGAGCCATATGTTAATCACCAAGACAACGGGGAAAATGTCTCCAGGACAAGTCAAAGACCTTTGTGGCAGCCCCTCCCATCACAGGCCTGGAGACCTACGAGGAAAAAATGGTATTGTGGACTGGGCCCAGGATTCCCATGCGGTGTGGGGACTTGGTGCCCTGAGTCCTGGCTATTCCAGCTGTGGCTAAAAGGACCCAAGGGATAGCTCAGGCCATGCCTTCAGAGGGTGCAAGCCCTAAGCCTTGGCAGCTTTCACGTGTTGTTAAGCCTGTGAGTGCACAGAAGTCAGAACTGAATTTTGGGAACCTGCACCTAGATTTCAGAGGATATATGGAAATGACTGGATGTCCAGGCAGAAGTCTGCTTCAGGGGCAGGGCTTTCATGAAGAACCTCTGCTAGGGCAGTGTGAAAGGAAAATGTGGGGTTGTAACCCCCACACAGTCCCCCCAGGGCACTGCCTAGTGGAGCTCTGAGAAGAGGGCCACCATTCTCCAGACCCCAGAATGGTAGATACACCAACAGCTTGCACCATGTACCTGGAAAAGCTGCAGACACTCAACAACAACTTATGAATGCAGCCAGATGGAGGGCTATACCCTACAAAACCACAGGATCACTAGCCAAGGCCATAGAAGCCCACCTCTTGTATCAGCATGAACTTAATGTGAGACATTAACTTAAAAGAGACTACTTTGGAGCTTTAAGATTTAATTACTGTCTTATTGGGTTTTGGACTTACATGGGAGCTGTAGCCCCTTAGTTTTGGCCAATCTCTCCCATTTGGAATGGGCGTATTTACCCAATTACTGTACCTCCATTCTGTCTAGGAAGTAATTAGCTTGCTTTTGATTTTACAGGTTCATAGGTAGAAGGGACTTGCTTTGTCTAGATGAGAATTTAGACTTGAACTTTTGGGTTAATGCTGGAATGACTTGAGACTTTGGGGGACTGTTGGAAAGGCATGATTGTGTTTTGAAATGTGAAGACATGAGATTTGGGAGAGGCAAGAATGGAATGATATGTTTTGGCTGTTTCCCCATTCAAATCTCACCTTGAATTGTAGTCCCACAATCCTCACATGTCATGGGAGGGACCTGGTAGGCGGTAATTGAATCATGGGGCTGATTTCCACCATGCTCTTCTCATGATAGTGAGTAAGTTCCCATGAAATCTGGTAGTTTTATAAGGGGCATCCCCCTTCATACAGTTCATTCTCTCTCCTACCACCCTGTGAAGAGGTGCCTTCCATCATGATTGTGAATTTCCTCAGGACTTCCCAGTCAGGTAGGACTGTGAGTCAATTTAACCTCTTTCCTTTATAAATTACCCAGTCTCAGGCAGTTCTTTATAGCAATGTGAAAACAAAACTGATACAGTGGTGTTCAGTAACTTACACCATATTTGGTAAATTTAGAAGAATTCTGTGGTTCCTCTTCCTTTCAAAGTAAAGAATTTTCAGGCCAGGCACAGTGGTGGACATCTGTAATTCCATCACTTTGAGAGGCCAAGGTGAGCAGATTGCTTGAGCCCAGAAGTGTGAGACCAGCCTCGTAACATGGTGAAACCCCATCCCTACCAAGTGTGGTGAGTGATCCATGTCTGTATTCCCAGCTACTAAGGGCACCGAAGTGGGAGCATCACCTGAACTTGGAAGGTGGAGGCTACCCACAGTGAGCAGTGACTATGCCACTACACTCTAGCCTGGGTGACAAAGTGAGACCCTGTGTCAAAATAAAAGTATTTTCATTTCTTAGTTTACATGGATTTGCAGTGTGTATACATGTATATGTGTGTATGTGTATATATATAATTTTTCTTGACACAGGGTATGTATTATATCTGAGTGTACTTTTTAAAATGAGAGAACAAAAAGATGTCCATGTATCACCTTTAATAATTTTGATAAAGCATAACTAGACATTGAACAATGTGAATTATTAAAAATAAATCTCTGAGAGTTGATAGGAAAGACTTTCAAAATTAATTATTCCTTAGTTTAAATCAACTGTACATAAAAAGTAATGAGGTATATGTCACAATTTTAAGATTTTAAAACCTTCTCTTTTTCTGGTTTCTATTATTTCAGTGAATTCTCAGAACAGATTGTGTAAAAGTTGAAATTAGGTTATGAAGACATTTAATCTTACTGAGCAATACAGTCAGTATACAGGATATATAGAAAGCATGAGGATCTAGAAAAAGTGGAAAGGAGAAAATGGGTAGTAATATTTACACTAATCCAGTGTACAACCAAATGAATGATTAGCATATAAATCATGACAGGCATTCATACATACCATGAATAACAATGACACAGGAAGGGGATGGTCATGATGTATGAGATGTTAGTTATTTTAAATAGAATAACAAGAATGTTCTGTCTGATAACATAACATTTGAGCAGAAACAGGAATGAAGGGAAGAAACAAAACATATTAATTTCTGGAGAAACACTATCTGCAGAGGGTATAGCAACTTCAATATTCCTGAAGCAAGTGTTTCTTTACTGCTGGTGTTTTCAGGGAGCAAGCCCGGAGCTTGTGGGTTTGGAGTAGAGTGAACAAGAAGAGTTGTGGGCGATAAGGTCAGAGATGAAGCTGAGAGTAGACACTCAGAGGCAAGAGTAGGATTTTTTATTTTACCTTGTGGGATGGAAAAATACTGGAGACTTTCAGGAGAGAAGGTATATTATCCGAGTTAGGTTTTAATAGAATTATTCCAGTTCTAACATCGTAAATATAATATAAGCGAAAGGGCAGAAACAGGTAGAACAATCAGGAAGTTAATAAAATCATGAAATAATCCAGGTGAGAGAGAATGGCTGACGTAGTAGTGGCAGAGGTAACAAGAAGTGATTAGATCAGAATGTATATTTGAAAGTAGATCAGTCAAATTTGCCCATTAGTTATCTGTATAGTAGACTAGATTGTTCAGTACACGAGGACAGAGATTTCTGTTTTGCTCACTGCTGAATCAAAAGCACCTCCACTAGTACTTGACATACTAGGTGTTTAACAGATACCTTTAATGCAATAAATGAATCAACAATAGACATTAATAAGTGGCAAGAAAAGAATTATTTGTATTAATTTATGTAGTCAGAAAAATAATATAGCTCTGTTACTTGTGTAATTTATAAATGGAAGCTATAATCTATTATACTTATAACCTTACCTTAACATTAAAATAACTTCAAGAATTATTTTACTTGAGAATTTATATAGAAGTTTAAAGGACTAGTTGAGAACAAATTTTAATCAATATTAAAAATCATATAGATAACATTCTAAACAGTGTGTGTGTGTGTATATATATATAAACACCCACACACATATAGACATATGTATATATGTGTGTGTAAACATTTATTCATCATTCACAACAGATGCACAAGTGTAAGTTACCAATAAATCAATATTAATGACAGTAATTCTTCTTGCTAATAGCTCTCAGGACCGTTTTCTGTTCTTACTCATTCTGGATTGAGATCTTGCCCTTTGCTTTTTCTGTTTCTGATTCTTCTGCTGTTTTATTTTTTTTCCTCTAATCATTTGAATAGAGACTTTTTTCTGTTGCACCTGCAAGGCTTCATTAATTGCATATTTTGTTTAAACCATTGATCAACTTTAAACAATATTTATTATTTCTAAAATATATTAAGGTAGAAACTTATTTAAAGAAGGCACATGATTTGTGAATATTTGTCTCTGAATATCTAGGAATATATCTTGGTTTACCTCTTGGTTCATAGAGAAGAGGGTTTTTCAGGCAATATCATGTTTTAGGTGAAGACAAAAAACTGGGATTATCTGGAAGTTCGGTTTCTTGTTTCTTTGAAGCCTCTGCTTTATAGTTTGTCTTGGTTTCTGACATCGACAGCTTCCTCATCAACTGCAAGGCAGTTAATGTTATTTGTTTGTGGTCCTATTGGGCTTTTGTTTATCAACACTTTGTTTCATATCTGTTTGTATAAAATTTGAATGCATATCCTTGAAATTTTTTTTCTTTAGTTTTTTTTCTAGAGGCATAATGATTCAGGAAAAGTTGATGAAAGCATTTTATTTTTCTCTGAATCAAGAATAAGTCTCCCTAGGTATTAGCAAACTTCTTCCATAAAGGGCCAGATGGTAAACAATTCGGGCTTTGTGGGCCGTGTAGTTGCTATCATAGAAACTCAACTTTGCTATTCTAGCAGGTAAGCAGGCAGACAGTACATACATGAGTAAGTGTGACTGTCTTCCAGTCAATAGAACAGATGTGGTCCTTGAGCCATAGTTTACCAACCTATGAGTTGCACAGTTATAGGTAACAGGTAAATAATTTTGGCATCGATATTTGAATTTATGTAAATTATGTTGTATAATGTTAAATATGTTTTCATAATCCACATTTCACTGTGTTCTCAAAGATTTCATCTATGTATAACTATATAGAAAAATTGTTATTTTCTCTTTGATTCTGTTAGTCTTAGATGACATGTGGAAAACCTTTGGTTCTGAAGGTCATAAGCAAGTTACAACTGCACACCTGGTGGTAGGTAATATTCTCATAAAGATGGAACACTCAAAAGGAAATCATTATCCCTGGGGTACCAATGTTTGCAAACCCAAATAGTAAAATCCACAAGGCATCTTGAGAAACACCAGCAAGCTGAGCTGCTTTTTCAACTAGCAGTTCTGTTGTGTCAGGGTTTTCCTAGTCAGTGATTTGGAACACCTCAGGCAGGGTGAACCAACACTGAAAACAGTCCCTACCATTCTCCTGGATTTTTTCCTGTTTTGTTTTCTGCCCCTGTCCCAGACAGACAGTTGCTCCATAGATCTTTTCTTTCCTTAGCCTTCCTTCATATTTTGAAATTTATTTTTTGGAAGTTTTGTGTCATTTTAAAAAAATATATTTATTTCAACAATTTTTGGTTACATGGATAAATTCTTTATTGGTGATTTCTGAGATTTTTGTGTACTCATCACCTGAGCAGTGTACACCATACCCAATATGTAGTCTTTTATCCCTCACTCCCCTCCCAACCTTCCCCGCCAAGTTCCCAAAGTCCGTCGTATCATTCTTTTTTTGTTTTTGTTTTTTTGAGATGGAGTTTCGCTCTGTCACCCAGGCTGGAGTTCCGTGGCACGATCTTGGCTCACTGCAACCTCCGCCTCTTAGGTTCAAGCAATTCTCCTGCCTCAGCCTCCTGAGTAGCTGGGATTGCAGGTGTGCACCACCACGCCCAACTAATTTTTGTATTTTTAGTACAAACGGGGTTTCACCATGTTGATCAGGCTGGTCTTGAACTCCTGACCTCGTGATCCACCTGCCTTGGCCTCCCAAAGTGCTGGGATTACACATTATATCATTCTTATGCCTTTACATCCTAATAGCATAGTTTCCACTTATAAGTGAGAACATGCAATGTTTGGTTTTCTATTCCTGAGTTACTTCACTTAGAATAATGGCCTCCAATTCCACCGAACTTGCTGCAAAAGATTTTATCTCATTCTTTTTTATGGCTGAGTAGTATTCCATGGTGTATACATAGAACATTTTCTTTATTCACTAGTTGGTTGATGGGTACTTAGGTTGGTGAGAATTGTATTGCTATAAACATGTAAGCACATGTGTCTTTTTCATAGAATGACTTCTTTTGCTTTGGCTAGATACTCAGTAGTGGGATTGCTGGATCAAATGGTAGTTCTACTTTTAGTTCTTTAAGGAATCTCTATACTGTTCTCAATAGTGGTTGTATTCATTTACATTCCCACCAGCAGTTAAAAGTGTTCTCTTTCTACTACATTCATGTCAACAGCTATTTTTTTTTTTTTTACCTTTTTAATTATGGTCTTTCTTGCAAGAGTAAGGTGATATCTCACTGTGGTTTTGATTTGCATTTCACCAATGATTAGTGATGTCGAGCAATATTTCCTGTTTGTTGGCTGTTTGCATATCTTCTTCTGATAATTATCTATTCCTGTCTTTTGCCCACTTCTTGATGGGATCATTTGTTTTTTTTTTTCTTGCTGATTTCTTTGAGTTCTTTGCAGATTCTGGATATTAGTCCTTTTTCAGATGTATAGATTATGAAGATTTTTCTCCCATTCTGTGGGCTCTTTACTCTGCTGATTATTTCTTTTGCTGTGCAGAAGCTTCTTAGTTTAATTAGGTCCTATTCAGAAAAATTTTATCAAGATATCAGTAGTGGATTTGAGTTAATGTATGTGTATTGTAATTTCTTTAATGCTGAAGACGTATAAGCTTATATTATTGAATATGAAAGTAGAAGTTTCCTCTTGACTTTGCCCCAAACAGAGTTAGGCAAGGAAAAAAAGAAAAGAAACAAAGTTAGGGGACATGATATAGATGTGAAAAGACACCATCCTCAAATTCTGAAAAGCTAAAGGGACTATTATGGACATAGATGGTTAGCCATGGAGAAGTTAAAGCACAGTGCTCTTAGACATCTCCTGCATACATCTAAAGTGCCTTTCAACCCCTTTAGGCTCATATTTTCTGCTACAATGACTGCTACTAGTTTTGTAAATGCTACTGCTAATTGAAACCACATCATAGTGCAGATCAAAAATAAGCCAGTCAAGCATCCCTGCTGAAAACGTACGCAGCAGGATGGCCCCTTTGTTCTTCTTAAAAATGAACTAATTCAAGAAAGGCACTGCCTCTGGATCATTATTCATTAATGTATGCAACATTCCCTCTGCCACGCTCTTTCCTCTTTCTCTCTCTACTCTTCACTATAATTTTCTTGTGGAAAAATAAAAGAACGCCAGTTCTCTTGTAAACTGCATAATTGGGTTTAATATGCAGACGTGCCATTTCTAGGCATGTACGTTCTCTGCATTAATAGGAGTTATACGCGGAGCATTTAGAGATCACCTGTGGATAGGCTTGTTAATTAACAGAGTTAGAGCCTTATTTCATTTCATTTAAACCAGAGTAATTGAAATCAGCATAATCAGCACCGCAGTATTCAATACTTTCACCCCTTTTCAAGGTTATTTTGGCAATTATGTTCTTGGCCGAGCATGTTAGTAAATGCTGCGGTTACTTCCCATACTACTTGACTTTTCTCAATGCTGTGCCCTGTGGTATGTATTATTCATTGTTCCATTAGTTTAAAAAAGCTAGTAATAATTTGAGTCACCCTTCAGGTTTTTCAAAAAAAAAAAAAAAAAAAAAAAACAATTAAACCTAATGCAGTCTACAAGTTGCTTGGGGAAAATGTCAGAAAATTAGATTAAATCTGATCCTCCAAAAATTCTTTACCTTGTGAAGAATTTTTTTAAATGCATATACGCTATATATATATATATATATAATATATATATATATATACGCTATCAAATTTAATATTAGTTGGTATTAGTTGGATGCTAGTACATATTCTGAGGTTCCAGGACATTTGTTACTATATATTTGTTTATAATACAAAGTTTTTTAAAATTTGAAAATGAATGTGAATATTCTCAATTTTATCAGATGGAAGAAACTAAACTACTTCAACTTGTAGACAAAAATAAAAAGCCCCTTGAAATTATTTTTTAATTTTTGAAAATCATTTTTATAGAAGATGATAAATTATCATCTTTCACACTTTCTACAACTACTAGGAAAGAAAATTTCCTATTGCTGTTCTGCATAATTCTAGGATTAGAATGTAAAACCCAAGCTATATTGTAATGATTTATTCTATTCCATTGACTTATACTAAGTATTTTCTTTCATCCAAAGTGATACTGCATAGTGGCCCAATGATTATTTCCCTACATGCCCATTTTCCTAGATATAAATACAACATTTTCTTACAACTAAATTAACACTAGGAGTTTATACTGTGTTTGATAGTTTACACATTTAGCCTCTTTCCACTTGTCCTTGGTACAGTTCCAACAGCTAATATTTACTGATTTTTTTTCCTATTTGCATATCCATATAAACATATTTCTGAAGACTAGATTCACCAGCAATATATAGTTAGTGAATACTTTTATCACCTGCTGTATTAACAATCTTACAGTTTTATCATAAAATTGGTATATGCCTCATGTTGCTGAATGTTTTTAAGGGACATGAGAATATTGCTTATTTAGCTCCTTAAGATGAAAATGAGGATGTATGCATGTTTCCATTCAGTACTGTTGCCTGAATTGTCTTTTTGTGAGGAGCATTTGAAAATAATCAACTGTTCACATATTCTAGCCAATGGTATTTGAAAAAACAAAGTTGATATTTACATACATTTTAAACCATTTTCCAGTGGCTTAGTAAATCTTATTTCGACATGCATTTTCTGTCTATATTTGAGCAGGTTTTTTTTTTTTTTTGGAAAACTCTTCTGCACTGTGCTTTCCAGTTAAAATTGTCTTTGTCAAAGACAACTTGAAAACGTTCTTTTGCATCAGATCATCTATGAAGGACTTACATTTAATATCTCAATGAGACAGAAAAAAGAGAGAGGTTCATCAATAATGATGATTTAAATTTACTGCGTTTATCAGTGTAAATGAACAATCAAAAAACAAGACATCCCTGGTATCTTCTGTACCATCCTACCCAGGAGAGCTCAGCAATAAGCTACTTCAGCAATTCTAGCTAATACTGCCTTGCAAATTTACCCAAATGCATTTCTGTTCATAGTCTATCCTGATTTGGTAATATGCAATTAGAGAAAATGACCATTTTAATATAGAACAATTTTCTTGTAAATTACACAGTAAAAAATATTTGAAACATATTAAAATCAAGTGGATTTAGAATGATTATAGTTATGAATTACTGTAATTTGGTCTTACACAGCTAATTCCAAAAGATAGAACAGCCGTTTAGCAATTTCCATTCTTTAAATTTCTCATAATGGGATTTAATGAAAAAAAATGAAGTCATCGTGTTTTTCCTAAAACTCTCTCCTCCAATTATATGTTCTATTTAAATAACTGAGCCTCCACCCTTTCAGACACTCCAATCAGGGAAACCCAGGAATCACCTCAGTTTCTTTCCTCTACTCCTTACTTAAATATTCATGTTCTCGTAGATACCCAGGTGAATGGATCCAGTCCCACCCATCTCCTCTACCATCTGCTCCCACTTCAGATACTCACTACTCACTAGTCTTTGAGCCTCTTCATAAGGCACGTAGCCCACCAAACATACAGTCCTTACTACACGTTCAGCAAAGTGGCTACAAGGTCTCTAAAATGCAAATCTAGCCACGCATGGTGGCTTACACCTGTAAGCACTTTGGGAGTCTGAGACAGGGAGGATCACCTGGGCCCAGGAGTTTGAGACCAGCCTGGCCAACATGGTGAAACCCCATCTCTAATAAAAATACAAAAATTAGCCAGTCACGGTGCCACATGCCTGTAATCCCAGCTACTCGGGAGGCTAATGCAGGAGAATCACTTGAATCTGGGAGTTGGAGGTTGCAGTGAGCTGAGATTGTGCTTCGGCACTTCTCAAGCCTGGGTGACAGAGTGAGACTGTGTCAAAAATAAATAAATAAAATACAAATTTAACAGTGTCACATTTCTGTTTAAAATCCTGCAGTGGGGGTCGGGCACAGTGGCTCACGCCTGTAATCCCAGCACTTTGGGAGGCTGAGGCGGACAGATCAGTTGAGGTCAGAAGTTCGAGACCAGCCTGGCCAACATGGTGAAACCCTGCCTTTACTAAAAATACAAACTTAGGCGAGCATGGTGGTGTGCACCTGTAGCCCCAGCTACTCAAGAGGCTGAGTCATGAGAATCTCTTGAACCCGGGAGGCAGAGGTTGCAGTGAGCCGAGATCATGCCACTGCACTCCAGCCTGGGTGACAGAGTGAGACTTCATCTCAAAAAAAAAAAAAAAAAAAATTCCTGCAGTGGGTAAAATATTGTTTACTGTAAATGCAAACTCCCTAGCATAGCACACAAGGCCCTTGATGCATGAGCAGCCCCTGGCCAATGTCTCCATCTTCATCCCACACCGTCATGTCAGTTGCATCTTATTCTCCAGCCACAGACTCTCCCAGCCAACTGCTTTGCAAATGTCTGTCCTTACCCTGTGAATGCTATTCACTGCTCTTCCCCACCACCTGCCCCTCCTCCATCTGCTCTTCCTTATCCTTCATGACTTAGTGTCATGATAGCCACTTCAAGGAAGCCTTCTGTTAAAGAAAAAAACCATTCTGACCCTCATTAAAGTGGTAAGGAAGACTGTATTCAAGACTCACAATAGGGATATTGCAATAGGGGAGAGAGATTGGGTTCAACTCTAAATACAACAAGGGCAAGTGGGGAATTACAGCCAAGGAGCGAGGAAGGGGGTCAGTAGATGGAAAAGTACTAAGAAGAGAAATCTAGGGGAAAGAGATTCTTATAAAACTGATCTAATAAGATTCTTCCTAAAATCAGGCTAAAGACTTATGCATCAAAAGTGGAAGAACTTGATTAAATATCAAGGATGATTAGATATTTAAGGTTAGGGAAGGAACTAGCAGAATTCTTTGCTAAGACTGGGCTAATCACGCCAAAGATAGGGCTAGTGCCAAGATTGAGGCCTAGTTGAGAAGATGGCTCAGAGGAGCCTGACTTTGTCAAGGAGCCAGTCTTTGTCATTTCCCTAAGTCTCAGATACGGCTTGATCTCCACTCCTTCCTGCAATATTCTGGGTTTCAATAGCACTCTAAGTATCTCTGTAATCCATGTGTCACATTCTGTTGTATTATAAGTATTTGTCTGCTCTTCCTCTAGGGTGAAAGTTCTCTGAGAGAAATAATTTTGATTCTTATCTGTTGCACGTTGACTGTCACCTAGATGTTTAACAATGTTTGTTAACTAAGAACTGTGTGTGAACTGAAAGAAAAATGAAAATTATCTGTCTACACATCCTCTCTCTTTTAAAAAATATTTTGTAAAGATGGGGTCTTGCTATGCTGCCCAGGCTGGTCTCAAATTCCTGGCCTTAAGCAATCCTCCTGCCTCAGCCTCCCAAAGCACTAGAATTACAGGCATAAGCCACCATACCTGGCATGCCTTCTCTTTTGTTTTCCACCTGCTCCTCCAGGGTCTCTTTTGCTTTTAGTAAAAAAAGTATCTTTGTTATTTGTAGGGATTATTTTTTCGACCTAGGAATTCCTAAACCAGATGTGAGTCACTAGTATTCACTCTTCGTGTTCTTATTATGCCTCTATGAATTTATCTTGTGCAGGGGTCTATACAGGTGAAATCTCATTGCAAAAAACACCATTAAAATAAAATTACTCAATCTAAAAGTATATAAGTCTATTTTAGTTTTATATGCTTTATTTACAATAACTAATATTTCATACAATTCCAACAATAGATTTCCATTCATTTTGGAATTTGTGTGTGAAAGAGTAAGTTATATATTGAAAAATACATCCATGACTGTTTCTCTGTTCTTATCACTTTAACTCTAAAATTAAGAAATAGTTTATTCTGTAGAACCTAAACAATTATTCTATAACAATAATTATCTCTTTCTGAGCATGAAAATGAATAAAGCCCTTCTCTCCTTTTTTTTCAAAACAAAAAAATACCCATTCATTCTTAAAGCCTATGCATTAAATCATTGACTCCTTTGCTTGAAAAATGTATCACAAATTCTTGGTGGTGGTGAATTCAGTTTACATAGCTCTGAATTCATAGCAAGTTTATTTCTTTAGGAAAATGCAAATAGTTATTGTGGTTGGCAGAATTATTTTAATTCCACAAGAGTATTATAAAATTAAAAATTAACATAAAACAGTCATTCATCATCTTACTAGCCAGAAATAACCCCTGTGGATAAGTGAGAAATTGTTACTTTAGTAGCTGGCATTAGAGATTTTTCAAGGTAGGAAACTATCTTTATTTAGGAAAGTATTTTAATTGGCCACATTGAGTGAGAAAAGAGAGGCCTAGAAGGCATGAACTCAAGAAAAGACCAAGAAACGAAAGAGCTCTGCCTAAAAGTAGAGCAGGACGATAAATGACATTAATTCCACTGAGAACAGGAGCTCCAGAACAAGAAGCCACAAGATTATTAGATTATAGAAATATGCAGAAACCTCAGGGAGCACATTGGTCTTCCCAAAGTGCAGACTAAGGGACTTAACCAAAATTTATGTAAACATTCCTGGCAGGAGTAAATACAATTGAGAGAAAGATCTAGGATGGTGCTCAAGAGAGTAGATTCTGGAATAAGATTGCCTGGGGGTCACTTTAGGTTCTAATACACTTTCTCTGTTTCTGTCTTTGTGTGTTAAGGTGTGTGTTCCTCAGGACCCAACCAGCAATGCAGAAACTCTTAAGAATTAAAACCAAGGGAGTTTAATGCTGGTTACACTGATGATGGAAGGATGGAGAAGCCAAACTGCAGATAATATGAAACCCAGATATTGACAATAGGAAAAAGTCATTACTACCCTTAATAGAAAGGAACAAAGGGAGAAGCAATTAGTGGGGCCCAGAGGTGAGAGTCATGTTTCAGGATCTAGAATCATAATAGAGAAAACTAGGAATGTAGCAGGTATGTCTAGTGGGAGTTGGAGCCATGAGGAAGGCACAGCAGCTTTCTAAAGCTCTGCCCAGGGAAAACGTCAGATACTTTACCTGGAAAAAACAATTTGGTCCAACACATCCATAAACCAGATGAAATAAGAAGAAAATAATTCTGACCAATGAGGTTCTAGGCCAGCCTAATGTATGTGTTTGTATATATGGATTTATCTTACCAAATATAAACATATAGGTATTTATATATATATTATATATATGCACATACAAGTGTATCATGCAACCAAATGGAACCATCATGCACACATTTTTATAATCTGATTTAATACTTAATGTGAACCTAGATATTCCCTCATGACACTAAATATAAATATAAGTCTGTAGCAGCAAAAAATGTGGCTGAAGGATGTCCACATCCTAGTGATTTGTGGAAGACAGAACTTAAGAAAATAACCAGACTATTTGGAGGAGGAACTCTCTAAACAAAATGTTCAGGGTACTGCAGGGCTTTTCTTGACTGCTTATAGTGAAATGTGAGAAGAGAGAAAAAACTTAAAGATGGAATTTATAATTAAAAGGGACTTAGGACTTAAAGATCTGGAAAACTCTCAGCCTGGCCATGTCAAGAATGAAAAAGTACATGGGGAAAAGAATACCAAGGGTGTGGCCAAGTGAACATTTGATAAGGAGATGAGTATGGATACTAAGAAGCCAGATGCTATTCATCAAGATAGTAGAAGGATGACCTCAAAAGCATTTCAGAGATCTTTATGACTGCAATTCCCATCACAGGCCCAGAGTACCAGGGCATTGAGGGCATACCAATTTCAAAGGAGGGGCCTGAGACACCCATGGAAACTTGGGGCTTGCTGCCCAGGCTCACTTCAAGTTTCTGCTCCCTACATTCTGGTGCAGTGTTTCTTGGCTACCCTAGCTATGGCTCAAGTGGCCCAGGTCCAGTTCAGGCAGCCCTTCCAGAAGGGCCTAAGTGGTAAATTTTAGTGACACCTGCATGATTCCACCTCTGCACGTACACAGATTGCAAAAACGTGGAGGAATAGTTACCTCCATTTAGATTTCAAAGGATTCCTTGGAGAGTCTTGTGGACCAGGTAGAGAACTGCTACAGAGGCAGGGGCACTCCAGAGAGTCCCCAGTAGGACAATGATTCGGGGAGCCATGAAGATAGGGCCACCTTGAGACCTAGAACTACAAATCCAGTATGCAACACCAGCCTAGAGGAGCCACAGACACCTGAGAGCTGTCACGTGGGCTACACTCAGCTGAACCATGGGGGCGGGGCCACACAAGACCTTTGGGATCCAGTTCCCAACCCAGTGTGTCCAGAAGGCAAGACCTGAAGTCAAAGAAGATGATTCTCAAGCCTGAAGATTTAATGTTGTTTGCTTTTTTGGGTTTTATACTTTGTTGGGACCTGTTACCCATTCCTTCTTCCATATTTCTCCCTTTTGGAATGGGAATGTCTATCTGATACCTGTCCCACCATTGTACTTTGGAAGTACATAACTTATTTGATTTCACAGGTTCAGACCTAGACGTAAATTTGTCTCTGGATGAATCATACCTCGAATCTCACCCATATCTGATTTAGATGGTATTTAGGTGAGACTCTAAACTAGACTTTTGGGTTGGTGCTGGAACAAGTTAGTACTTTGGGGCTACTGGGGTAAAATTAATATATTTTGTATATGAGAATGAATTTTGGGGGATCACTGGTGAGATGGTATGGTCTGAATGTGTTCCCTCGAAATTCATGTGTTGAAACTTAATCACCAATATGAAACTACTAAGAGGTGGGGCTTTTCCGAAGAGATTGAGTCATGAAGACAGATTCCCTCAAAAAAGAGATGTGAAGGAGCTGTTTGTCTAATTTGCCCTTCCACCTTCTACCATATGAGGACACAGCAACAAATCTCCATCTTGGAAGCAGAGACCCCTCACCAGACCCTCACCACAGTGCCTTCATATTAGGCTTTCTAGTTCTTAGAACAGTGAGCAATAAATTTCCGTTGTTTGTAAAGTCCCCAACTTAACATATTTTTAATAGCAGCACAAATGAACTAAGACAATTTCTAAAGGGATTCATTTTTTTTTCAAACACCCATGAATATTACAAAAACTGGCCAAGGTCTTATACTATGAAGAAAATATCAAGTAATTCTCTAAATTACAAATCAAAGAGGACACAGTATATAAAGAGTTAAAACACATTCTTTTTTTTTTTTTTTTTTTTGAGACGGAGTCTCGCTCTGTCGCCCAGGCTGGAGTGCAATGGCGCCATCTGGGCTCACTGCAAGCTCCGCCTCCCGGGTTCACGCCATTCTCCCGCCTCAGCCTCCCGAGTAGGTGGGACTACAGGCGCCCGCCACCTCGCCCGTCTAGTTTTTTGTATTTTTTTTTTTTTAGTAGAGACGGGTTTCACCGTGTTAGCCAGGATGGTCTCGATCTCCTGACCTCGTGATCCACCCATCTCGGCCTCCCAGAGTGCTGGGATTACAGGCTTGAGCCATCGCTCCTGGCCTCAAAAATACATTCTTATATAGTGTTTGGCTTAAAGCAAAAACTAAAACCAAAAAGAGATTATTTATAAATAAATGACAATTAAAAGTAATACCATGAAATCAATGAAAAGTGGATACCAATGAAAAGATGATATCAAGATGGTAATTTATACTGTTAAATGCATTTAATTTAAAGTGAAAGATTAAAATGTAGACAAAGAATGAACAATGAAGTAAACCTTAAGTTGGTAAAAGAAAAGAATTAAAAACTGTTATAAGAGAAACTAATAATTAGACCTACAAATTAAAGAATTTTTAAAATGAATTCAAAACTAGTTATTTGAAACTTGAATTGCACAGATTTTTGAAAAGTTTGATAAAATAATAAGTAAAAAAGAAAAAACGACATTGTGAATGTGAAAGGAGTCTTAACTAAAACTATCAAAATTGTGTAAAAATTGTGACAGATCCATGCTACAATTTTATATAGGTCCATTTGGACACCTGAGGTTAAGTTGATAGTTCTAGGAGAATATAAATGATCGACATTGACTCAAAAACATATTCAAAAGGAAAATAATAAGTTAATAAGCTAGTTTAAATCAATTCTTTTTTAAAAAGCCACCAAATATTATGAAAGAGAATTAAAGAAAGGACACAGTAAATACAGAGAGCTTTTGAGAGAAGTTGGGAAGGGAAGAAGAGACAGAACAATAGCTGTTGAGGAAGAAGAGGTCTCCGGAGTAGGTACAGTGCGAGTGTGCATGTGTGTGTATGTGTATGTTTTATTGAAGAGACATGAGCATATTTTATGCTAAGAAAGGCTATGGTTAAAAGTAAAAATGAATATGAGGAAGAGCTGTGGTATTTAGTAGTATAAGGTCTCTGGAAAGGTAAGAATAGTGAACCAATGCTTGTCTATTGGATTGGCCTTAAATATGAAGTGATACTATTCCCTCTTTGTAATAAAAAGGGAGAAAGACAAGACTCATACGAGTGTAGTAGGCTAATATGCTTTCTGGTGGGAAGATGACCATATCCCCTCTGGATACCTTCCATCTTCTCTATAGAGGAAAGCAGAGGGTATGGGGGAGTTGGAGATCTGACAGCAATAAAGAAGATTTAAACAAATAACTGTGGAGTTTTTGAGACTGAGTGCAATAAGAAACATAATGTTCTCTAGGCAGTCTTGAGGACTTAATTGAGGTCAATAACCATAAATTCAGCAATTATTTTCAGATTTTCTTCATCAGAATTCAGCAGATCAGGTGCAAATGTCAAAAGAACAGATAGTTAAAGTTCATCGAGAGCTGTAACTTCAACATAGGAATAAGAATAAAAGATGGAGAAATGAGAGAGTGGAGTTTAGAATGTTGGCAAAAGGCAAATCATACTTCTGAAATAACTCATGAAATTCAAGTTGGATGAGGAGCAAAGCAAAGAAAGGAAAAGACTGAGAGACTGAAAGTGCAGGAAGTCCTAGTGAAGTCAAAGTATGGGCTGCAGTGACCGTGTTGGCCAACCAGCACATTCTCTCACACAAGCAGATTTCCATGGGAACCAAACTGTAACCAAATGATTGCTCAGTAAGCAGGAAGTCACAATCTTATGAGATAGTTGGATGACTCAACAAGAACAATCCTCGCAAAAGACCAGAGTGTCACAGAGTTTGGGCACCAAGATACCCTTCCTTAGACAGTGTTTGAATGGGCTCTGCTAATTTCTACTTTTGAGGATCTCTTTTTTTCTATGTGCTAGCTTATCCTCTCCCAATGTGTGTTCCACTAGTTTATCGAGATGCTCTGAAGAAAAGGGTTTCCATGAAATAACTGTGAGAAAAGCCATACATAACCTTTTGAGACAGTCCATTTGTGAGTTTTTATTTTTTTTCATGCATAATACAGCTATGATTATGTGGTAGGTTAGAGTCAAGAGTTTTTCCTTTAGAGGGCATGCTATTGATTGGCTATAAAAAGATCATGGTAGAACAACAACCGAATGTCAACGTAGTTTTGGTGAATTACTCTTTCGAGAAAATGAATTGATTTTCATTATATTGGTCTGTTTCTCATAGAAGTGAGAGTCAAGTCTGTGATTCTTACCGTGAATTTAGTGTAGCCTAAATAATTGCCCAACAGTAAATGGAATCTGCTTTTTAGAACCAACTCCCTTAACAGTTTTAGCCCATGTTTTAGAAATACCGTCGGCTGCCACATAATATTTTGATCAACAATGGACCACATGATGATAGTCCCATATGATTATAAATGGAGCTTACAACTTCTATCACCTTATTACATTGTAGTCATGGTAACTTTATAACATAATGCATTACTCAGGCATTTGTGGCAATGTAAATAAACCTACTTCTCAAGAAGAATAAGTCCTTCAGGATGGACTCTGGAAGAGAACATTATTATAGGAGATGACAGCTCCATACATGTTACTGCCTCTGAAGACCTTCCAGTGGGACAAAATGTGGAGGTGACAGACAGTGACATTGATGATCTTGACTCTGTGTAGGTCTAGGCTAGTGTGTGTGTGTCTTAGTTTTTAACAACAACAACAAAAAGTGTAAAAATAAAAGAATCTTAAAAGGATATAAAGAAAATAATATTTTATACAACTGTACAGTGTGTGTGTATGTGTGTTTCTTTGAGACAGAGTCTCACTCTCTGGCCCAGGATAGAGTGCAGTGAAGTGATCTCGGCTCACTGCAGCCTCTGCCTCCTGGTTCAAGAAATTCTCCTACCTCAGCCTCCCGAGTAGCAGGGACTACAGGTGTGCACCACCATGCCAGACTAAATTTTTGTATTTTTCGTAGAGACGGAGTTACGCCATGTTGAGCAGGCTGGTCTCAAACTCCTGACCTCAAATAATCCACCTGCCTCTGTCTTCCAAAGTGCTGGGATTAGAGGCATGAGCCACCTCACCAGGTCTACAATGTGTTTTTGTTTGGAGCTAAGTGTTATTACAAGAAAGTCAGAAAGTTTAAAAAACTTTAAAAGTTTATAATACATAAAAGTTACAGTAAGCTAAGGTTAATTTATTATTATTACTATTGCTTATTTACTCTTCATTAGACAGGGTCTTACTCTGTCACTCAAGCTGGAGTGCAGTGGCGTGATCATAGCTCACTGCAGCCTGGAACTCCTGGACTCAAGAGAACCTTCTGCCTCAGCCTCCTGAGTAGCTAGGACCATAGGTGTCTGCCACCATGACTAGATAATTGTTAATTTTAAAATTTTTTGCAGAGACTGATTTTTGCTTTGTTGCCCAGACTGGTCTCAGACTTCTGACTTCAAGCAATCCCCCCTGCTCAGCCTCCCAAAATGCTGAGAATACAGGCATGAGCCACTGTGTCCAGTCTAATTTATTGTTGAAGAAAGAATTGTTTTAAATAAATTTAGTGTAGCCTAAGTATACCACACTTATGAGGTCTACAGTGGCACAGTGCAACTTTGTAACCTAGGAGCAATAGGCTACACCATACAGTGTAGGTCAGTAGTAGGCTCTGCCACCTAGGTTTGTGTAAGTACACTCTGTGTTGTTCACACAAGAACAAAATTGCCTAACAATGCATTTCTTGGAACGTATCGCCACCGTTAAACCACACACGATGGTAGAGGTTTATTTTAAGGCATGTTCTGAGATTCAGCATTAAAAATGAGATGTGCACTTCAGGCTTGCATAGGGAATTGTCTATACAGCCCGCAAACCGGCCCCCAGCTCTTTGGGACTCCTTTCTGTAACTTAGTGCTCTGATATAGAGAATAGACGTATGATTGGCACCACAAGTTTCAGCTGACACATTTTATTGTATAACCTTACCCGTAAGTTATTTTTCACTCACACTTTGCAGGCAATTTCTTGAATTACTTCAACAGAGGGCTAATGACTTATTATATCAAATGACCAGAGATATATGTATTAATTGGAAGGTTTCTGAGAAGGGGTTATCTCATCTATGAATTGAGAACAAAAAGAAAATGTAGAATTTTAATAGTAGACTCATATCTCCATTTTATTTTGCATTCCAAAAAAAATTCCTTTTTAAGACGGGATCTTGCTCTGTTGCTCAGGCTAGAATGCAGTGTCGTAATCACGGCTCACTGCAACCTCAACCTCCCAGGCTCAAGTGATCCTCCTATCTCAGCCTCCAGAGTAGCTGGACCACAAGCATGTGATTTTTTCTTTTTTAATATTTTGTAGAAACAGGGTCTCCTTACGATGCCCAGGCTGGTCTCAAACTCCTCAGTTCAAGCAATCCTCCTGTCTTGGCCTCCCAAAGTGCTCTGACTGCAGGCATGAGCCACCCCTGCCAGGCACCCCCACCCCCGAACTTTTTTAATGGGTGCTACTACTATTTTTCTCCAAATATTCTACTCAGCAGTCCCTCTAGTAACTTACATATTGTACCACATTTTTTAAAGTACCTATCCTGAAATTGTAGGCTACCTAAATTTTGCAAGCATTTTAACGTTCTCTTGTTTAGCCATTAGATAGGGGTAAAGAAACTCAAACTGTATCTCTAATTTTGACTCTGTATCTCTAATATCTATTTGCCAACGTTCAATTAAAAGAAATATTAAAATAGTAACTACATGTTTAGTAATATTTATCTTAAGTAAAATGAAGGGACAAAGAAAATATAATGTGTTAAATAATGTAAAAACCAATATCATGTGTATGTGTATGTATGTCTATTATACATACACATATGTATGTGCATATTTTTTTAAAATGTTAAGTCTGCACTTCTAACCAGAAGAGTTGCATTCAAAATCCGGAAACATATTTTTTCCAAGTAGTTATGTCTAAAGGCAATATTTTAGTTCCTACTCTTTCTAAAATTCACACATTTAGTAATACATCTGGGAATTGTATTGACCTCACAAAACCAGTCTGTGGGCAAAGTGTTGATGCAAAGGACAACAGGTTCCCAAGCTTGTTTATTTAGCCGAGGAGTCTTTGTTCTCAGAAACTTCATCCATCTGGTTTCTGGAAGTTAAACTGCTTACAGTAAATTTGAACATGGCAGAAGGAACCAGCAAATGGAAAACTAAATAGAACAGAGTTCTAAAACAGTTCATTAGGCATTCGGGGAGTCTCTACAATTTCTGGGCATTAAGTCTTAGAAATTGTGGTGACAGTGCAGCCAAGATCAGCAATGCCCTTTGGAATATTTTATAAAAGATCCTAGATACCCAAAATGAATTTTAAGGAAAAAGAAGGGAGAAAAAGAATTTTTTTTGCTCTTGTGTGCAGTGGAAATTTTTATTTTCCCTTAGGGATCAGTAGAGAGAAATAAAGTAACTTGTTTTTTCCAATTAGCAAATCTAAATGTAATACAGACCTCTCAATCACTTCATTCTCAAATATCTTTTCTCTAATTATGACAAGAAGACTACCATGCTGAATTATAAAGCCCATAATCATTTTTAGCCCACTTTCATCCTCCCCCATCACTGTGCCTCCTATTATACCTAGGTACCCATGCTCTCATGCAGGACTTTGTCTAGGAAGGCCTTTGCCTCACCTGTGATTGCAGGGTCTTCCATGGAAGCACCAGGTCTGGTAATATGCTAATCAAGGAAAATAATCAACCAAAAAGAGTTGATTAGTTCCAAATGATAATTTAATGTAATATCATTACTGTATAAAATATGTATTTTATATAATGCTCTGACTGAAGTAAGTTAAGAGTTTGAAGTTTTCAAACACCCTATCAGCTACAATAATAAAGACATTTGTGCTCGCATCCCTTCTGTCTAGCTCTTAATCATTCTTGTCTTTTCAGCCCAGACCCATACCCACTATTTTGGGGCAAGAACTTGCCTTTCTATCCTTATATTGTCACCAAAACTTGACTGCAATCGCTTTGATGGCAAGGATCCACTATTATGCTTCTTTGGAATTCTTTAAGGTTCCATGGGAAGAATGGGAGGAGTTTAGAGCTGGAATGTTATACTACTAACAGCAGAGGCCTATCCAGCAATATGGCTTTAAAACTGCCTGCCAGAGTTGTTAGCTGTCCTGTGGTTGTTGTTTTCTGTCTTCTCAACAGTTATGCTGGACGCAAAGGCATAAGAAGGACACAGTAGACTTTGGGGCCTCAGGAAAAAGTGGGAAGGGGGTGAGGGATAAAAGACTGCAAATTGGATGTAGTGTATACTGCTCAAGTGATGAGTGCACCTAAATCTCACAAATCACCACTGAAGAACTTACTCATGTAACCAAACACCACCTGTTCCCCAATAACCTATGGAAATAAAAATAATAATAAAAAAGAGTCTGGATTGTAGAGCCAGACTTTTAATTTGAATACCATTTTTTCCCTCTTATTAGTTATATGATCAAGAGGGAGTTATTTAACCTCACTGTTACTTAGTTTTATCATCTGTACAATATGGATAATTACAATACATTTCTCAAAGATTTGTCATGCGGATTAAATGAATTAAATTAGTTAATATATGGAAAGCACCTAGGACAGGGCCTGACACATAGTAAGTTGTGCAATGTTAGCTGTAATTATTATTGGCTGTATAATTACCAGCAGCTTTTGTCTTTGAGATTCATGGTGCTTCGAATTATTTCCTTGGCCCTGATGTTTCATCTTCTTGATGAAACGTAAGTATTAAATTTCAAAGTTAGATTTGAATCCTGGATACATTCGATCTTATTAGGCTAACTGGTTTTTGTTTATTCTAGAGAAGTTGAAGATACACAAATTGAAAGTTAATTTTCTCTAGTATAGAGAAGGCATTCTTGTCCATACCCTTTTTTCCAGGCTCTTTGGCTAGGTTTAGGAATGATGACAGGGATGTGTGAAGTTAGGTTTTTTAGTCACTAGTGGATTTGTGATGTTTCCCATTCTTCTGTATGTCTGAACCTAGGATCCATTAAAAGTGAATGCTGGACCTACCTTGGAGATAGGGTGACAGCTCCAAGATATCTAGAAGTCAGAATATGATGTTATATTTGCAGGAGGAATTATTGTACAAGCTGCAGTGGCTTGCATATGTGATGGGTATGTGAGGCCAGAAAGATACATGACACATTGCTACATATACTTTTTTTTGCTACATCTATATTGCTACATAAAATTTTGAAACATATAAAAATTACAGCTTTCAGAGATGGGATGAATGAAAAGACAATCTTGTCCACTGACCCATTTTCTAGACTAGAAAACCACAGAAGCTAAGTAATTTGTGAAAGTTTATGCACCCATTTTAGTTGAAGAATCTGGTCGAGAATGGAGTTGGCTGGCCACCTAGTCAGTGTCGATTCTATTATTCCGTAATTCACACCAACGCCGAAGAGAGTCTCAATATCGTAAATATTTGTAAATAATTTGCATTAATTAAAATATATTAGCAATGTAAGAAATCTATGATATCAGGATTAATCATTAGATCATCCAAATATAAATGGTTGAAAATTACATTAATACCTGTAAATTGGTTATATGTATGACACCTAAAATTACTAGCATATATGAATTTTGTAACATCATTTAGCACAGTGTCTTCTGCATACAAAATTTTCAATGAACACTTAGAAAGAAAAAATTAAAACTTGAACATTATCTTAGTGTCTTAGCATGAAATCATATAATATTAGTACTATGCAGGTCAATAAAATATAGATTCCTTATATTGTAAATATTCTTTCTGTATTATAATTGTTCCAAATGTTCAACAGTCATTCAAAGTCTATTTCCAGGAGCATAAAATACAAATTACATTCATTTTAAAATGCACTAATTAGAATATTTTGTTTTTCCTTAAAATGTTTTCTTAATCTCCAAATATAGTGACAGAATTCTGACTTATGATTTTTGTTAAGGTTTAGATCCTCTGAGCCTTGCTGATTTTTAAAAATTTGGTTATTGACAAGCCTAGCATCTACCACATTTGTGCTTCTGTTTTCAACTGACATTTTGTTTATGGTTCCAAACTTAAGATCTCTATCCAAATATGAATTCCTTTAAGATACTTATTTTTTTATGAATTTTTCCTGGAGGTGGCCTTGATTATTAATTATTTGCTAATGTAGCCATGTCTTTTAGCTTCACCTAGGTTGCTGTACTTTTTATGACAGTGAGTGTATTTCGCACTTCATTGCATTGCTCAATGCAATGCTCAATGCAATGCATTGCTCAATGCATTGCTCAATGCAATGACCAATAAAAAGATACAACCTATTTATTGTGAAATTTGCAAAGAAATTTGCAAAGATTTTTATGTCACCAGGGTTATTTAATAACTAACATGCTAAGATTTGGAAACTTTAATTCAACTCTCATCATTTTAACATTTTAACATAGCGACTTAATATATATATATATATATCTGACTGTCTTTACTTCTTGGATAGTAGAGTGCCAGGTTCTGTCAACAGGCTCTCTCTAAGGTGTTCAGTGATCAGTACTGAGTCTCTATCATAATACCAAGAGCATTGTTTACTAAGGATGTCATCATCTCTGGAGGTGATATTGCCTATTAAGAAAAATAATCCTAACTGAGGGCCAGGCTTTGTCTACTTTATAAAAAGAAACCACAGCCCAAAGTTCTTACAATTCACAAGCCTGAGGAAATCCTAATGTAAGTTGTTTGCTGTTACATTGCATCCTGCCTACTCTTGCTTTGAGGCTACTCTGAAAGTTCTTCAGTTATAACCCAATGCTAAAACAGGAGGGGGCATATTTCACTGTAAGAGGGCTTTAAAAGTCCACAAATTAATTTGCTTTCTCCCTCCAGCTGTGCAATTCACCCCCACCTCCAGCTTTGAGCTGTAATTAAGTACATGTTTTTATAATAAAAGTAATCTTTTCCTGGTGCTTCCCCAGCTGCAAATTCTGACCCAGATTCCCACTATGAATCATGACTGTCACATGTGCTTGAAGTAAGTTTCATTTCCCTCTGCCCACCCCCAGCTGTTGGAGATTCTCACCCCTGGATTTAGCTCCAACCTTACTGAAGAACTGGAGAGAGGATTTAACTTCTAAGAGCTCTTGGAAATGCTTGTTCTTTTTGTTTAAAGAAGGAGACATCAACCAAGCATCCAGTAATGACAGCTGAGGGCAAAAACCACACTTGTTTAACCTTGTCAAGTAACACTAAAGCTGGCCACTGAGGTTAATTGGGTGCGGAATTAATACAACATTTTTAAAGTGAAGACACACATCTCCAGTAAGAGTTAAGGCCTAAGGAGGCTGTGTGTGGAGAAGACATGTGTTTATGTATTCATTAATTGTGTCTAGATCCTTTTCCAAATTGTATCTTTCATTTGAAGATCTTCAAGCTTATCCTCATGTGTTCCTTTTTCTCTATATCTTCACAAGAATTGCACTGTAGTCCAAGACACCTTTGAGCCACCATTGCCTTTATCTTACAAGAATCTTCTAAGTGGCTTCCACATTCCCATTTTTGTATTTCTCTGATCCACCATTCGTCGTCACAGGGCTCTTTGAAGCATGTAAATAATAAAAAATTATTGCTCTATCCCTAACATTCTCCATTGGTTTCTCATCATAGTCTGTGTGATCTGACACCTCGTAGGACTGCTAACCTCTTCATTAAAAAGTTGTCTTTTCTGTTCTCCCTGGCACTAAGATAGGCTGTTTCCTAGTGGTGGGGAGCTGGGGTCTCTCTATGACTGTGAGCCGATGGAATGTCAGCTGCAGAGATGCATGTGACTTCCAGACCAGGAAAGCAAACACCTCCAATGTGCCATCCTACATGTTCCTTTCCTCGGCTGTCATTTGGAGGAAACCTGGAAGCCAAAGGTTGCACATGGCAGAGTTAGCATTCACCTAGGTCTCTGAATAACCGCATGGGGGCACAATGCTTCTGCCCTCTGTATAATGGAACCATATTGGATTATTACATAAACGTGGTTTGTCGATCACATCACTATCCTAATACAATTCCCCATCTACTACTGCAGCCACTGAGTCACTCACTCTCTATCACACCACCATATCCTATTTCTATGCAGAGTACTCATCACTCTGATATGATTCCTGTTTATTTACTACATCTGCTTGTTTATTTTTTGTTCAGTCTCCCAACTAGAATGTGAGCTCCTTGACAAAAATGACTTGTCTTATTGTTCACAACTATGTGTCCAAAAAAAGACAATGCTTGACATATAGTAGTCATTTTTTTTTTTTTTTTTTTTTTTTTTAAGACAGAGTCTTGCTCTTTCACCCAGGCTGGAGTGCAGTGGTGCGATCTAGGCCCAAGGCAACCTCCGCCTCCTGAGTTCAAGCGATTCTCCTGCCTCAGCCTCCAGAGTAGCTGGGACTACAGGCATATGCCACCATGCCTGGTTATTTTTTATTTTTTTGTATTTTTAGTAGAGATGGGGCTTCACCGTGTTAACCAGGATAGTCTCGATCTCCTGACCGTGTGATCTGTCCACCTCGGCCTCCCAAAGTGCTGGCATTACAGACATGAGCCACTGCACCTGGCCGATGCTTAGTAGCCTATTACTAAGTTTCTACTGAATTAATGAATCCCATGTGGCTTTTGTAGAAAAAAAAATATTGATTTAGGTGATAGCCTGAATATTCAGAAAATCAATTTTCTCTGCTTACAATTTTTTAAAATTTAAAAAACTATGTTTTTTTTAATTATTAAAAATTATCATCAGGAGATCTTTTTGAATGAAACCCTCTTTTAAACCTTATCTTTTGACATGAAGTAAACACAAACATGCATTGTTACTTCCCCAGGTTTACTAAAATACTTTTTCATTTACTTAAAGGATTCTGTAAAGACTGTATCCATCCTTTAAATGAACTACAGATTTAATTCAAATTAAAATGAAATATCAAGTCTGGCATGCTCTAGTCATTTGTTCCTCCTAGAAAGACATTAGTTCATGCCAGTCCAAGGCTAACCTCTCTTCTTGTCTCAGGATCCTCTCTCCTCTCAGCATTTGTTCTGCTCACATCCTTTCTTCTCTCTTATCAGACATCAAGTTCTTGCCAGAGAGTCATCCCTGCTGCCAAAAAGCCACTCCTCTTTCTTAGTTCTCTCTGCCTTCTCATTCCCTGAAGATGGTCTCCCCTTTCTGCTCTCTCCACCACTAACTCAGAGCATGATCTTCCCTTCCTGACGCCACCTAACAATTATCTTCTTCCTGACTAATTCTTTATATTCTTTATCTATTACATCCCTATCCTAATACAATTTCCCATCTACTGCAGCCACTGAGTCACTCACTGTCTATCACACCACCATATCCTATTTCTACATCACTCTGATGTTTCCTGTTTATTTCTTTCTGTCTTCTAACAATTGAAACGTCTCTTCCAGAGATCCCCAAACACCAAAAAGAAAAGGTGTCTTAAAGTCCTCATCACATCCTCGCTTCAGTTCTACACCCTGGTAAAGTGCCTTCACGTCTTGAAAGTCTTTTCCCAGAGTTTCTAAAACATTTCCACCTTCCATTTTTTTCTCCTACCACCCTGATTGTTCATTTTAGTCATTGTTACTGGTTCGTTTCTCTGAATCTCTGTAGCAGTTGATCTCAAAATTTACCTTCATAACCATCACCTGAATGGCAATTAACCCGAAGGGTTAAAACTCATATTGCTGGGCCCCCACTCCAGAGTTTTTGACTCAGTAGGACTACAGCTATGTAGAACTGTTTTTGAATTTACAGCAGGGGCAAGTGGTGGCGCTTATGGTAGCCAAATGAGGGGAGGGATGGGCTTATCCAACCAGTCTAGTTATAGAGGTCCTGCTAGCCAGCAGCTGAGTGGTGGTTATGGAGATGGTTATGGTAGTCAGAGCAGTGTGAGTGGATATGACCAAGTTCTGCAGGAAAACTCCAGTGACTATCAGTCAAACCTTGCTTAGCTAGAGACGGAACACTAAACAGCTACCCCAGATATAAAAGCTGTGCATTTATGGGAGTTGAATGGAATGGGAGGGATGTCGAGTATATCCAGTATGCTTGGTAGATGGAAAGTATAATTGATTCTGATCACTCTTCATCAGCTTCTCTTTCTTTATCTTTTCTCTTTCTCCTTTTTAAGAAAACAAAAATTAAGTTTAACAGTTTTTGCATTACAGGATTGTGATTCATGCTTACTGTAAAGTGGAAGTTGAGATTATTTTAAAAGTTCAAGCTCAGTAATTTTGAACAGGGAAGCATTCATCTAGGACATAATAACAAAGTTCAGTATTGACCATAACTGTTAAAATAATTTTCAGCTTTCCTCAAGTTAGTTAGGTTGTAGGAGTGTATCTAAGCAGTAAGCATATTTTGGTTAATGCAGTTTCACTTACGTTAAATGTTGCTCTTGTACCACAAATACATTGAAAACTTCAGATGCATGTTGAAAAATATGCTTTTCTGTGAAACTCAAATATAGGAACTGTGTCTACGATTCAAAATAAAGACATTTGGCATGTTTGTTAATTCCGGGTTTTTGGTTTAATATCCTGTAAGGCATGTGAGTGCACACTTTTACTTTTTTTTTTAAATGATATGGGACAATTTTAAGATGTAATACCAGTACTTTAGGAGTTTGGTCGTGTTGTTTGTATGAAATTCTGAGGCTTTGGTTTAAATCTTTCCTTGTATTATGATTTCCTTTTAGATGTATTGTAGTAAGTGAAACTTGTTAAATAAATATTTCTTTTAGAAACTTTTTTTTTTTTTTTTTTTTTTTTTTTTTTTTTTTTTTTTTTTTTGGAGAGTGAATGAGTTTATCAGATCCTTCCTGAGAATAGGTTTTTCTGAGAAAGGGTAAGTGTTTGCACACAAACGCACTTAGCTCCTGGCCAAGGCAGCAGGCCAGCAAAGGGAGGGGAGAACAGAGCAGGGAGATGCTTGCTCCATGCTTTCACTGAGTCCCTAGGTGATGATGAAGCTCCTTGTCTGGAGACTGCATTTGAAGAATGGTGTTTAAATTTCCCCCAGAATTCTTCTCTACCTCCACTCTTTCTTGGGATCCTAGTTTATCATTATGCGTCATACCACCTCCACAGAGGATGGCATCCAGAACTGCATATTCGGATATCACTTCTCTCTTAAGTCTGACCAGTGATTTCAATTGCCCACTTAAACTGAAATGTCACATGGTCATTGACACCCTGCCCAGCTCCTTGGTATTTTCATGTGCTGCTTCTTCTGCCTGGAATATCCTCATTCTTGTTGATTCAGCACAGATATCACCTCCCCAGGCACCCCACCCACCTACCAAATTCCATGTGTAATATACTCTACATAAGTAGATTAGTACTCTCCCATACTGCTTTAAAACTCTTCCTTCCCAACCTGAGATCTGCTCCCTGATAGGTATTGTTGATATTGTTGTTTTTGCAAATTTAGTGCATACCATGATGCCTGGCATGTGCTTAATATGCAACTGAAAGTATATGAAGAAGTATCCTACTTAAAAACATATTCATCTTGCAGGTTTTTGCAAGACTAACTCTTCTTTTTTCTTTCTTTTTTTTTTTATGATCTTTCTCTCTCTTAAGAAGATCACCATGCTTTCAGCTCTAGCTTTCTCCTGAATCTCCATAATCTTTGTATCCAATTAGGCAGCATATCATGTTATTTCATTCCTAAATTGTTTCTTAGAGTCATTTCCTTCTTTTTATAACCAATGTCATTGTGACTCTTGGCATTTCCACCTGGATTATGGAAAGCAGCTTCTTTCATGACCACATCTTTCTTTAAGATTACTTTAAAACATAAATCAATGGTTCCCATTGCCTACAGATTAAAATATCATGTATTTGCTTGATTGGCATATAAATCCCTTTGATCTTTATTAATGGTTTCAGCTCCCAGGAGTCTTCCTAGCAAATACCTTTCTCTGTGCTGTTCCTAATGCCCATCTGTATAGAAGGAAAACAAGTGTCCTCCCACTGTCCCCTGCCACCCCCATCCATCATGGTCACTTTATTTATATGTGAAGAATTATCTTCCGTATTTCAGGCTCTCACTTTGTTTCTTTGACTTACAGTATTCTTCCTCACACCAAAATTACTATTTGCATATGTTACCTTGCCAACCTTACGAATACACTCAGTGAGGTCAGGGATCCTATTTTTGTTAAAATCTTTTGTGAAGTATAAACTGTTCAGCCTAGAGGTATGTAATTTTTAAGTGGTCAACAAGTGTTTGTTAATTTGCACTGACATAGAAGTATCTGTGAATGTGTGTGTATAATAAAGGAACAGAGACACAAAATTAGTTCTGAACACATTTATCTTTATATAATTATAGATATATATATATAAATATACATACACATGTATATTTATGTTAGTCCATTCTCACACTGCTATAAAGAACTATCTGATACTGGGTAATTTATGAAGAAAGGAGGTTTAATTGACTGATAGCTTCGTAGGTTTAGTAGGAAGTATGAATGGGAAGCCTCAGGAAGCCTAAAATCATGGCAGAAGGCGAAGCTGAAGCAAGCATATCTTAGCATGGTGGAGCAGGAGAGTGAAGGAGGAAGTGCCACTCTTTTAAATCTTCAGATGTCCTGAGAACTCTCACTATCACAAGAACAGCATGAAGGAAATCCACCCCCATGATCCAGCACCTCCCACCAGGTCCCTTCCCTCACATTGGGCATTACCATTTGACATGAGATTTAGGTGGTGATACAGAGCCACACCGCATCAATATTTGTGAACATATACCATTACAAATTTGTCAGGCATTCACTAACAAACAATTCTTGAGTATTTGCTGTGTGTCAGTCTGTGTTGGTTATTTTTCATTTGCACTCCAGGCCTCCCTCCTGTCCATTCATTCAAACTCTCCCACACTCCAGAGTGCAGACACAGGTGGGCTGTATCACCACTGGCTTTCTCTCTTTGAGTTGAGTTGAGCAAGGATGGTACTACCAGGAGATCAGAGGGTAGCAGGAGAGAGAGATCTTCCCCACTTCTTTCTTGCCTCGCCCCAAGGTTCAGACAGTAGCTACAGTCTCACAAGTACAACGTCTGTTGGGCAGAGCAGTCCAGCTCTTACTTATATTATTCCAATTAAACTGTTTCAGCACTTCACCACTTCTTGCCTAGGTATATAACAAATTCCTACTGTTACGGGTCCCTGGATGTTTCACCATCTGTGTTTATTTCCTCAATTCTTTCTTTCTTTCCTTCCTTCCTTCCTTCCTTCCTTCCTTCCTTCCTTCCTTCCTTCCTTCTTTCTTTCTTTCTTTCTTTCTTTCTTCCTTCCTTCCTTCCTTCCTTCCTTCCTTCCTTCCTTCCTTCCTTTCCTTTCCTTCTTTTCTTTTCTTTTCTTTTCTTTTCTTTTCTTTTCTTTTCTTTTCTTTTCTTTTCTTTTCTTTTCTTTCATGGAGTCTTACTCTGTCGCCCAGGCTACAGTCCAGTGGTGGGATCTTGGCTCACTGCAACCTCTGCCTCCTGAGTTCCAACGATTCTCCTGCCTCAGTCTCCTGAGTAGCTGGGACTACAGGCACCTACCAGCTAATTTTTTGTATTTTTAGTAGAGACAGGGTTTTACCATGTTGGCCAAGATGTTCTCAATCTCTTGACCTCATGATCTGCCCGCCTTGGCCTTCCAAAGTCCTGGGATTACAGGTGTGAGCCACCCACTCCACCTGGCCTCCTCAACATTTTCTATACCTCTGTAAATAATCCCTCTTAAAAGTTCACTTATTCTGATTGTGGCTTCTGTTTCTTGTCACATCTATATATATTGCTTTAAAAATTATTTTCTATTTCATGCTCAGTTCAAAATAAGTTCAATAGAAACAGAGATTTCTCTTTCTGTTTTGTTTTGTATCTGTATCTTTAGGACTTACATGAGGGCCTGTCTCATAAAAAATGTATGGAAACATGAATGAATGAATAACATTTCTTGTTAAGTGTTTGAAATGTATTAATTTTGTGGCTTGTAATTAGTAAAAATTAAGTTCAAGCATTTTTTGTTAAATGATAGGAAGATATTAATATATTTACGATTTGCTACTTTTAAAGATAAATTTTGCCTTTAAAAATTGTATTTGTATATTTACTGCTGAGTTCCTTGGCACTTAGAATAAAAAGTTGTGCTAATGCTCATTAAGTCTAAAAATTTACCTGGCTCTAAATATAGAATAGTTAGCAAAAATCAGGAGTTAGAATCCTACATGGTTGTATTATGGCACGATTCTACATTACAACCTTATTTTCAGCCAAGAATTGTAAGGCATTGGAAATACTATGACAATACTGCTACTTAAATACTTTCCATAAACGCTAAATCAAACACTTAATAGTGAAATATTTTTCAAATATTGAGATATAATCCACATACCTGTAATATTTGCCATTTTAGAGTGTATAATTCAATGTTTTTCAGTATATTTATGGAGATGGGCAATCACCATCTTCTAATTCCAGAACATTTTAATCATCCCCAAAAGAAACATAATTGTCAATTTCCATTCTCCACCTACCCCATCCCCTGAAATCACTAATCTACTGTTTGTCTCTACAGATTTTCTTATTCTTAAGATGTCATAGAAATGAAATCATATAACATGTTGCAGCATGTACTGTCACTTCATTCGTCTTTATGACTAATACTCTTATATATGTATTATATATGTACTTAAATATAAAATATAGTAAATATTATTTATGTTTTATGTATTATATATATGTGTTTTATATAGTATATATAAAATAACAATTATATAATTATATTGATAAAATATATGATATATACTATATAAAATACATATTATTTATAATATATAATACATAACACTATTATATGTTTATATTCCGTATATCATATAATATACACTACATATCATTTATTATGTATATTATATATTATATTTATATATACACACACACACACCCCACATTTTGTTTATTCATTCATAAGTTTATAGTCTTTTCAGTTGCTTTCACTTGTTGGCTATTAGGAAAAGGTTGTTATAAACATAATGTACAAGCCTTTGTAAAATATGAACATAAAGTTTCAGTTCTTTGGATGGGGTATATACCTAGCAATAGAACTGCTGGATCATATGGTAACTAGATTTTACCTTGCTGAGGAACTGCCAAATTGTTTTCCATAGTGGCTGCATTATTTTACATTTACACCAGAAATGTATGAGGGTTCTAATTTCTCCACACCCTCACCAATACTTGCTATTTTTATTTTTCATTTAAAAAAATTACAGTCTTTCTACTATAAAGTGGTATCTTATTGTGGTTCAAGTCTGCATTTTCCTAGTGAGGATGATAATGATGAACATCTTTTCAGATGTTTATTTGCCATGTATCTACCTTCTTCGTAGAGATGTCTATTAAATTTGTTTTGCTCGTTTTTATTTCGATTATATGTCTTTTTATTGTTGAGTTTTGAGAATTCTATAAATATATCCTGGATACTGCACATTATCAGATATATAGTTTACACATAATTTCTTCCATTCTTTGATTTGTCTTTTCAATTACATGATACTGTCCTCTGATGCACAAATGGCTCTAATTTTGCTGAAGTCCAATTTATCTATTTTTTCCTTGGTTGCTTGTGCTTTTGGTGTCATACATAAAAAAAAAATGTTGCCTAATTAAGGTCATGAAGATTTACATCTGGTTTTCTTCTAAGAGATTTAGAGCTTTAAATCTTAGATATTTGATCCATCTTGAGTTGATGTTGTATGTGCTGTAGTTTATTCTTTAGCATATAGATATCTAGTTGTCCCAGCACCACGGGTTGAAAATATGATTATTTCTCCATTAAATTGTTTCTGTACCTTTTATGGGTTGAATTATGCTCCCTCCACAAAAAAAAAAGTGTATTAAAATCCCAACTCCAAGTACCTCAGAAGGCGATCTTATTTAGAAATACGGTTGAAATATGTGAGGTTGGTGCAAACGTAATTGCGGTTGTTGCCATTGCTTGCACCAACCTAGTAGTCAGTAAAGATGCAGCTAAACTGGAGTAAGGTGGACCCCTAATCCACATGTCTGGTGTCCTTAAAGATCATGGCCATGTGAGGAGAGACACATGGTGAAGTCCACATGTGATGATTTGGGGAGAAATTGGAGTTATGAAGCTCCAACCAAACAATTCTAAAGATTGCCAAAAAAAAAAAAAAAAAAAAAAAAATCCATCAGAAGCTATGAAGTGGCAAGAAAGGATATTCCTGAAAATTTTAGAGGGATTGTGACCTTGATGATACGTTGATTTCAGACTTCTAGTTCTAGTTCTCAAAACTGTGACACTAAAAAAAAAAAAAAAAAAAAAAAAAAAAAAAAAAAAAAAAAATTCTGTTTGTTTAAGCTACACAATTTATGGTACTTCATTATGGCAACCCAAGGCTAATATAGTAGCCTTGCAAAAATCAGTTAACCCTAGGTGTATGGGTTTATTTCTGAAGTTTCAGTTGTATTATACTGATCCATTCATCATCTTCTCGTTAGTAGTACAGTGCTTTGATTATGGTAGCTTTCTAACAGGTTTTGAAATCAGAAAACATGAGTCCTCCAAATTTGTTGATATTTTTCAAAATTGTTTTGACTATTCTTTGTTTCTTGCATTTTCATTGGGATTTTAGGATAAGCTTGTTTTTTGTTGTTGTTGTTTTGTTTTGTTTTATTTTACTTTTAAAGTAACATTGGGATTTTGTTGAATTTGTAGATCAATTTAAGGAGCATTGCCCTCCTAATAATATTATGTCTTCTAATCTGTAAACACTGATATCTTTTATTTTCTTTTATTTTGATCTTCTTTAGTTGTTTTCGATAATGTTTGGTAGTTTTCAGTGAACAAGTCTTACACTTCTTGGTTGCATATTTTTCCTAAACATATTATTTTGCATGATACTATTGTAAATGAAACTGTTTGTATTTTATTTTTAGATTGTTCATTGGTAGTATACAGAAATATGACTGATTTTTGTATGTTGATCTTGTATCCTGTAACTTTGATGAACTCATTTACTAATTCTAAAAGTTATTACTTTTGTGGATTTTTAGGGTTTTCTGTCAATAAGATCATATCATTTTCAAAGAGAGATAGTTTTACTTCTTCCTATGTAATCTGGATGTCTTTAATATTTTTCTTACTTAAGAAAAATCTCTAGTTCTGGCTACAGCCTCTAGTATATTGTTGAATAGAAGTAGTGAGAGTGGACATCTTGTTTTATTCTTAAGAAAAAAAAGCTTTCAATCATTAATCCTTAGGTAGAACAGTAGCTGTGTATTTTTCATAGATGTCTTTTACCAGGTTGAAGGTGCTTCCTTCTATTATCGGTTGTCAAGTGTTTTTATCATGAAAGTGTGTTGGATTATGTCAAATAACTTTTACGTGTATTGTGATGGTCATGTGGATTTTTCCTTTATTCTATTAAAATGGTATATTACAATGACTGATTATCATATGTTGAACTGACTATGCAGGACTGGGATAAATACCACAGTATCATGGTTTCTAATTTTTTAATATCTTATTGAATTTGGTATGCTAGTATTTTATTGAGAATTTTTACATCTACATTAAGATATTGGTATGCAGTTATATTTTCTTGAGATGTCTTTGTCTGGTTTTGATATCAGGGTGATACTGACCTCATAGATGAGTGAGGAAGTTTTCTATTTTCTTCTATTTTTTTGAAAGAGCTTGGGAAGAATTAATGTTAATTCTCCTTTAAACATTTTACATAATTAATCAGTAAAACCAACCTGGTTTTGGGCTTTTGTGAGAAGTTTTATTATTATTATTCCTCAGTCTCTTTACTTGTTATGGATTTATTCAGGGTTTCTATTTCTTTACAAATCAGTTTTGATAATTTGTGTCTCCTAAGAGTTTATTCAATTCATCTAGGCTATCTAATTTGTTGGAATAATATTATTCATAGTATTTCCTTATAATCCTTTTTGTTTGTATAATGTCAGGAGTAATGTCTCCTATTGCATTTTTAATTTTAGTCATTTGAAATTTTTCTCTTTTTTTCTTGGTTAATCTAGCTAAATGTCAATTTGTTGATCTTTTGAAAGGAATAATTTTTTGTTTCATTGATTCTTTCAATTGTTTTCCTATTCCCAATTTCTTCATCTCAATTCTGATATTTGTCTTCTTCTTTCTGCTTGTTTTGGGATAGTTTATTCTTCCTTTTCTAGTTTCTTAAGGTAGAAGTTTTAAGTTATTGATCTGAGGTATTTTCCCTCTTCTAATATATAAGCATTTTGAGATATAAATTTCCCTCTGAGCACCATTTTGACAACATCCCATCAGTTTTGGTATGTTTTGTTTTGTTTTCATTCACCTCAAATCATTTTCTAATTTCACTTGTGATTTTTTCTTTGATCCATTGGATTTTTAGCAATGTGTTATTTAAATTCTACATTTTAAAGAATTTCCTACATTTCTTTTGTTATTTATTTATAATCTCATCTCATTATGGCTATAGAACATGCCTTGTAAGACTTCAATTTTTTAAAAATTCAGTGTAACTGATTTTACAGACCATTATTAAGTCTATCCTGAGGAATATTTCATGTGCACTTGAAAACAATGTGTGAAAATTATGATGGTGTTGGGTGAAGTGTTCAATAAATATCTGTTGCTAAGTTTTTATATAGTGTTGTTCAAGTCTTCTATTTCTTTCTTAGTTTTCTGTCTAGCTTTTCTATACATTGTCGAAAATGGAATATTGAAGTCCAATATTATTGCAAAATTGTGTATTTCTCCTTTTTAGTTTTACCATTATAAAATGTACTACTTTATCTCTGGTAACAATTTGTGTCTTAAAGTCTATTTTATATGATATTAGTATGTCTGCCTCAGCCTTCTTTTGACCACCATTTGCATGGTATATCTTTTTATTCTTTTACTTTTAGCTAATTTTTGTATTGAATCTAAAATATATGTCTTATATAGAGCATGTAGTTAGATCCTGGTTTTGTTTTTTTTTCGCATTATACTGAAACCATCATTGCAAAATTATAACTGAGAAAACTATTGAAGTGAAAGAGATCTGATCTAACCAACTCCATCTTGCTTCTAACCTCCAAGCTGTCCTTGTTCATTCCTGAGTGTAGGCTGAACTAACTTTGGGAGAAATTTAGTTTGTAGTTTAACTTTGAAACAAAGGTGGTAACAGCCCTGTCCCAAAACAAACCCCTTCCTGCCTGGAAACTAGACTGTCTTTGTAGGACTAACAAATTAGCCAAAAGATTGGAAATTACTATTTGGTAGTCATGCAGCTGGAGGTTACAAGGTTCTGACCCTCCCCCAAATTACTCCTGTGGCATAACATCACTATTGTAAAACCTAAAATCAGTGCTTGCGATATTATGAAGACCCTGCACTTGATGGATCAGCTGGCACCATGTAGATAGATAAACTGCCTCATCTGATCTTGTGGCCCCCACCCAGGAACTGACTCAGCACAAGAGGACAGCTTTGACTCCCTATAACTCTATCTCTGACCCAACCAGTCAGCATTCCTGACTCACCGGCCCCTACACACCAAATTAAACTGATAAACTCTGATCCTCAAATTCTTGGGGAGACTGATTTGGGTAATAATAAAACTCTTGTCTCCCACGCAGCCAGCTCTGCGTGAATTACTCTTTCTCTATTGCAGTTCCCCTGTTTTGATAAATTGGCTCTGTCTAGGCAGTGGGCAACAACCCCTTGGGTTGTTACAATACCAACCCTGGTCTTTTAATTGGAGAGTTTAATCAATTTATATTTAACATAATTACTGATATGATATGATTTACATCTGACATTTTGCTATTTGTTTTCTATATCATAGGTCTGTTTTGTTCTGCAGTCTCTTCATTGTTGCCTTCTTTTGTGTTAGACATTTTCTGGTGCACAATTTTAATTTTCTAGTATTTTTTTATGGTACATTTTTGAGTTATTAACAATCAGTATAGAGACTGCTATTAATGCCAACTTAAATTCAATAGTATACAAATACTTTGGTTCCTTTAGACTCCATCTCCTTACATTTTGCTATTATCACAGGTTACATCTTTACACATTGTGTGCCAATTAAGTTAGATTTTTAATTATTGAATTATGCAGTTGTCATTTAATTCAGATAGGAGCAAAATAGGAGATACAAACAAAAATATATTTATAATGTCTCTGAGTTTTACATATATACAAATGTAAATTATTACATTTACTGGTACTCTTGACTTCATTATGTGAATTGGTGTTGTTGTCTAATGTACTTTCATTTTAACCTCAAGGTCAGTGAGGAATAAGAGCTTAGGACCTCTCCAGTCTTTGGGAGCATGCGCACAGCTGCATATAGCCTGTGCATACACAATGCCTTCTAGATTTCCAGGGATATGTTGGAGCTTTGCAAAGCCCCTATGGGTATCTCACTCTGCAGCTTTTTCTTTTAAGCTTTTTGGCTAGTTTATTATTTGTCCCAACTTGTATCCATTGCCTCAGGCAGTTGTGATGCTAAAACATTAGACAAACACACACTTCCCTGAGGCATTTAGCACTGGAGCAATTCAAGTAAGTTTGCATAAAGATAAGCTTTTGGAGTGGTGTTTTCCAGGGAACCACAAGACAGGTCAAATAATGGCAATCATTTGGGCATGAAGTCTGTTCTCCCTCAAGTGCCAGGAATATAGGCTGTGATTTTTTTTTTTTTTTAAGACTACCACTGAAATAAAAAACAGAAGATGAAACTAGGGTAAGTTGAAACATGACAGAGCCCACTGTTCTTACTGATATTCAACAGTTTTTCTTGACTAAACTCTCCTCTGGTTGCTGCGAGCCTTTTGTTAATTCTCCAAGTTCTAAAAAAAAAAAAAAATCAATTTTGGCAATTTTTGCTAGTTTCTTTTATTGCTTTTATGGAGCGATGAGCTTTCAGAGGTTCTTACTTCTCTGTTGTCACTAACATCCTAACAGCATCCTGTGTTTTATGGAACATAATCACATTATATTGTATTGACTATAATCATTACTTTAGTAATTTAAGGAGTCATCAGTGTGAACAACGGTTATTTACATTATATGTATAGATCTACCTGTCCTAAATTCTTGTATTTGCTCAGAATTTAAGAGTAGCTCAGCTTCTGGTAGCTCAAGGTCAGTATTTATATGCAATCCATATTTTGACCTAAATATTGAACATCATCTAATACTGCTGACTAGTTTATGAACTATGATATAGATTAAGTTCATCTACCTGGAACTATTTTATAAATATCAAAATGAAATTAGTGTAGAGAGTTGAGCTACAGGTAATTTGGACCACAAAACTAATTTCATGGCAATGTTTGAAAAGCTTTAGTATTATAATCACAGTTAAAAATGCTTTCCTCGCCACCCACTCTTTAAATCAAACTCATACTATCAACAAAACACAGTATAATAGAAACTACTGGTAATACTTTATTTGGGAGCAAAATAAGTTCAGAAATAACTGTGGAATGATGAGGAAGAGAACATAAGCCTAAAATTACTTGCAACTATTTTACTCTCCATCTAATCTTTTAACTTTGTTGCTTTACTAGGAGATTGCATCCTTCAACAGCTCTTAATTTTTCTCTGGAGCAGAGAACAGCTAGCCATAAAACTAATTGCTTACCCTGAGTGACTATTAGTTGAACTGCTAATGGGAAGTTATGCTTGGAAATGTGGACACAAATGGGGGATTAATAAGTCTGAAAGCAGAGGCTATATCATATTATAATCTGCCTTTTCATTCTGTTGTCCCAGAATTCCATATGACTTCATATTCTTTAGACAATCTATCATGTACATTTCTTCTGTATCAAAATATTCACTGGAAAGACATTGCATCCTTTATTTTAGGATAAAGGTAAACAGTGGCATTGTTCAAGAAGGAAGTGGAGATCTACAATTTTTGAATAGCAATTCTTTCAACGATCAAAACGTCTCTCACATGAATTCAGAGTCACTCTGCAGTTCACAACTAAACTAACTAAACTGTCTGTTACACTGTGAAGCTTTCACTTCTTGCACTTCTAAAGGCCAGATTGATACATCCTCTCCCCTTCTTGCCGTAGAACTTTGTTAATCCCTCCATCACAGCATTGTTCACCTTGTATTATGGTGGCATGCTTGCCTGTCTCTTCAGTTACATTTTAAATTTACGTAAAATAAGAATCGACTCTTATTCATTTTTATATCTCACTCCAAGGGAATTTTCACAAATGCCATGAAAGAAAGGAGCAGGATTTGGTAAAAGAGTAATAGAGGTACTTATATAAGACTATATAGAGGATAAGATCCTTCCACAGAGAAGACATTTAAGCAGATTCCTAAAAAATAAGACAAAACTAAAAAGATAAAGTCAAACTGAGTAAGTAGGGTCTGGGAAGTATTTTTAGGTTGAGGAAGCAGATCATGGAGTACATGTAGGTTGAAAAGTAGATAAATGGGTTGTATGAAAATGCAAGGAGGCTGATGTGAATGTTGCTTTGTTTGTTCACAAAGGGAACAAGAGAAAGTTTGGCATGAGAAAAGTTCAGCAGCCTAATCATGCAAGTCTTTGGAACAATGATAAAAAATTTGATTCCAAATATTTATTCAAAGTGCAATAAATTGCAATTGAAGATATCAAGCAAGGGGGTGCAAAAATGTAATTTTCACTTTAAAGAAACCATTCAGGCTGTTAAGTGAGAAAGTATTAGGAATGGTGATATGATTTAGCTGTGTTACCCACCCAAATCTCATCTTGAATTGTAGCTCCCATTATCCCCATATTTTGTGGCAGCGACCCAGTGAGAGGTAATTGAATTATGGGGGCAGGTTTTCCCATGCTGTTCTCGTAATAGTGAGTAAGTCTCACAAGATCTGATGGTTTTATAAAGGGCAATTCCCCTGCATATACTCTCTTGCCTGCTGCCACGTAAGACATGCCTTTGCTCCTCCTTTGTCTTCCACCATGACTGTGAGGCCTCCCCAGCATGTGTAACTGTGAGCCCATCAAACCTCTTTTTCTTTATAATATAAATTACTCAGTCTTGGCTATTTCTTCTTAGCAGTATGAAAATTTACCAATACAAAGGAACATATTCCTCACAAAGTAGGAGACTAGTTAGCAGGCTCAGGGAGTACCCTCAGCATTGGATGGATGAGTATTCAGGCTAAGAAGGACTTGGAGTGAGGTGGATGGATATGAGATATGCCCTGTAGATACAGTAAGACTTGTAAATCAGGTGACTGGATGTGACAATCAAGGGAGGGGATATGTTAAGACTGACTCTTGGATCTTGGGCTTGAGCAACTGGGTGATACCATATCCTAAGATGAGGAAGGCCAGGCAAGGAGCAAAAATGAAGAAATAGATCAATTTTTCATATTGAAATGTCTTAAGTCTGGGATGGAGAGGAAAGGTGAAACATTCACATGTACATGTCCAGAGGTCAGATGGGAGGGTTGCATTAGAGAGTCATTAGAATATGAATGTGATTAAAAACTATGGAGATAATGGGGTTGTTTAAAGCTAGAATGGAAGAAGTCTTATCTGCAAGACCTGGGGCACTCTAACATTTACAAAGTAGTTAGAGGAAAAGACCAAAAAGGTGAGAGAAACACCAGAGGAGGACAATATTATAGAAGCCAAAAGAAGAGAGGTTTTCAAGTCACAATTTTATTCATTCATTAATTTATAGTGTAGCATTAAGCTCTGGGTCTGGTGTAAGAGGTCCCAGGTTCACATCCCAGCTCCACTATTCACCGTTTTTTGCCTCAGTTCATACCCCATAAGATGTCATCAAGATTAAATTAAAACACACCTAAAGTATGTAGGACAATAGTCAATAAATGTTTATTGTCATTTTTACTATTTTTCATTCATTCAGTTTAATTTATTGCATAATTTATCCATAAAAGTAGAGTACTGACAACTGGTAAATATCACTAAAGAACGTGACATTTAGATGAGGCATTTGCCTGGGAAAGTTGACACTTTTCTTCTCGGTGGAATTAGGGAAATGAGATGTACAAGGTTAGTAGAGACAATTTAGGATGAAAAAAGTAGTAGAAAGAAAAGAAAAGAAACATATATTTGAAAGAGCCTTAAAGGTAGTGAAGTTTATAAATTCTTCATTATGAGTAAATTACAAAGTGAAAGAAATCTGGTTAGATAGGCATGAACCTGACCATAAAAGAGTTAGTTTGATATGTAAAGACATTAAAATTGGACCTTGAGATCATGGAGAATTGTGGAATAAATTTGAGGAGGAAGAGACTATAGCAAACAGAAGTGGTTAGCTAATACAATAGCCATTGACAGACTGTTCTCTCCCCTATTTTCTGCTACCGAGACTGGGAAGACTGATTCTCAGTTTCAAGCATCTATTGCAACCAGAGATATCTACAGGATAAATTTCTGCACTGTGGAATGTAGGTATTACCTGGTACAATGACTGGTTCATTGCCCAATTGCTGTAAAGCAAAGCATGTCGGACAATAACCTCTGCCTAGATTCATACTGGTACTAAGATAGATAGTACTTAGTACTGGTACTAAGATAGATGGTACTAAGATAGATGACTATCTTTTTATGACTACATTTTTACATAGGAGCAGACAATCAATGACTCCCATACCTTTGAAGAATGCCAGCAATATTGAAAAGTAAGACAAAACAAATGAAAAAGTAAATAGTCATAGATTGAGGAACACAAAATAAATTACAAAAATGTCTTAATAGTGTTGTCAGATTCAAGAAGATACTTGACAAAGCAAGAAGTATGAGTTATGAAAAATGAGCAAATAACATGAACAAGTTTCTTGAAATTGAAATATGATTTTCATTAAAAAATAATCAAAGGAGTAGAAAATAATGTCAAAACGATTTCTCAGATTAAAGATAAAAAAGATAAAGGATCAGAATATTGGCTTATGAAGATATATATGATCTTAGAAACGTTTTCTCTTTTGCTGTCTTCTTTAGGAAACTAAGGATATACTATAGTAGCACTTTGGAAAAGATTAAGAAAGAGGAAGATGTGGAATCCATGAAATAGTGCTTTAGGAGGGCAGTGAGCTGTCCTGTGTATAACAGGAGAATAGCAAACTTAAATAGCAACAAGTTGATATGGGAATACGAAGGTAGAAAGTTCTGGGAGGGAGATTTTTTTTGGAAACAAGAAGCATTAAAACAGAAATAAAATTATGAATCTTTTAAGAAAAAGTGAGCATATTGTCAAAATGATTGATGGAGAATAAACATTTATGAATCCATTCTAACTTGACTATAATCATATCCCATTTTCAGTGCACAGAGGTTGTAATATTGGTTGTGTTTGACTCTGGAGTAAGCACTCTGAGTGATCATCATACTGTAAACATCCTTGAATGCTTCTTAACTTTTAGATTCCCCTTGCAGATAAATCATATGAAGCCCAAGTATATTTATTGAACACAATGTAAATATGATCAGCCTTATACAGGGATACCTCATTTTATTGTGCTTCACTTTATTGCACTTGGTAGATATTGTGTTTTTTACAAATTGGAGGTTTGTGGCAAGCCTGTATCAAGCAAGTCTATCAATGCTATCTTTCCAACAATATGTGCTCAATTTTTGTCTTGGCATCACATTTTGGACTATTTCAAATGTCAATATGATTATTCATATATTTCAAATTTTGCCATATTATTATATCTGTTATTTTGATCTGTAATCAGTTATCTTTGATGTTACTGCTGTAATTGTTTTGAGGAACCACAACCAGCACCCATGTAAGACAGCAAACTTAATCCATAAATGTTGTGTGTTCTGACTGCTCCCCTGATCAGCCATTTACCCATCTCTCTCATTCTTCTTGGGTCTTCCTATTCTCTAGACACAAAAATATTGAAATGAGACCAATTAATAATCCTACAATTGCCTCTAAGTGCACAAGTGAAAGGGAGAATCACTCATCTCTTACTTTAAATCAGAAGCTAAAAATGATTAAGCTTAGTGGGGAAGGCATGTTGAAAGCCAAGAGAGGCCAAAAGCTAGGCTTTTTGCACTGAACAGTTAGCCAAGTTGTGAATGTGAAGGAAATGTTCTTGAAGAAAATTAAAAGTGCTACTCCTGTGAACACATAATGATAAGGAAATGAAACAGTCTTACTGCTTGTATGGAGAAACTTTTGGTGGTCTAGATAGATCAAACCAGACACAACATTTCCTTAAGGTAAAGCTAAAGTAGAGCAAAGCTCTGACTCTTTTCAGTTCTATGAAGGCTGAGAGAGGTGAAGAAACTACAGAAAAAATATTGGAAACTAGCAGAGGTTGGTCCATGAGATTTAAAGAAAGAAGTTGTATTTATAACATAAAATGCAAGGTGAAGCAGCAGGTTATCCAGAAGATCTAGCCAAGATAATGGATGAAGGTGACTATGCTAAAAAATAAATTTTTCATGTAAACTAAACAGCCTTATATTGGAGAAAATGCCATCTGGGATTTTTACAACTATGGAAGAAAAGTCAGTGTCCAACTTTAAAGCTTCAGAGGTCAGGCTGACTCTCTTGTTAGGTGCTAATGCAACTGGAAACTTTAAGTTGAAGCAAATGCTCATTTAACGTTCCGAAAATCCTAGGGTCCTAAAGAATTATGCTGAATTTGCTCTACCTGTTCTCTGTAAGTTGAACAACAAAACCTGGATGGCAGCACATCTATCTATTTACAACATGGTTCACTGAATATTTTAAGCCCACTGTTGAGACCCACTGCTCAGGAAAAAAAAATGATTTCAAAATATTACTTCTTATTGACAATGCACCTCGTCAGGCAAGAGCTCTGATGGAGATATACAAGGATGTTTTTGTGCCTCTGAACATACTAGCCGTTCTACAGCCCAAGGATTAAGGAGTAATTTCTAATTTCAAGTCTTATTGTTTAAGAAATATATTTTGCAAGGATACAGCTATCATAGATAGTGATTCCTCTGATGGATCTGTGCAAAGAAAAGTAAATATCTTCTGGAAAAGATTTATCATTCTCAGTGCAATTAAGAACAGTGGTCATTCACTGGGAGGTCAAAATATCAACATGAACAAAAGTTTGAAAAAAGTTGATTTCAACGTTCATGAATGACTTTGAGGGGCTCAAGACTTCAGTGGAGGAAGTAACTGCAGATGTGGTGGAAATAGCCAGGAAACTAGAATTTAAAACGTAGCCTGAAGATGTGAATGAATTACTGCAATCTGAAGATAAAACTTTAACAAATGGAAAGTTGCTTCTTATGAATAAACAAAGAAAGTGGTTTCTGGAGATGGAATCTGCCCCTTGGGATGATGTGAACAGTGTTGAAGTGACAACAAGGGACATAGAATGTTGTATAAACTTAGTTGATAGAGCAGTGGCAGAGTTTGGGAAGACTGACTCAAATTTGGAAAGAAGTTCTACTGTGGGTGAAATGCCATCAAGTGGCATCACATGCTACAGAGAAATCTTTTGTGAAAAAAAAAGAATCAATTAATGCCAAAAACTTTAGTCTTATTTTAAGAAATTGTCCCAGCCACCCCACCTTTCAGCATCCACAACTCTGATCATTCAGCAGTCAACAACACTGAGGCCAGACCTTCCACCACTAAAAGATTATGGCTTGCTAAAGGCTTAGGTGATTACTAGCATTTTTCAGCAATAAAGTATTTTTAAATTAAGGTATGCATGTTGTTTCTTTAGATATAGTGCTATTACGCATTTAATAGACTGTAGTATAGTGTAAATATAACTTTAATATGTACCAGGAAACAAAAAAATGTGTGACTCACTTTATTGCAATACTTACTTTATTGCAATGGTCTGGAACTGAACCTCCGGTATCTCTGAGGTATGACTGTAATGTAAAAGTATAGATGTAGCTGCAGCAATGAAGAGGTTGAAGGTGAGAACAAAAGGTAAAAGGAAAGTTGGTAGAATTAAAGGCTTCATATTACAAAAGAAATTCTAAGTAAGTTTAACTGAACAAGAAAGGAAGAATTAACTTACCCTTTAGTAAAAGAAGTGACAAGTAAAAAACTGACAGTAATGTTTATGCTTACATTAGAAGGTCAGAGGGAAAGTAGTGTTGTAATTTGCTAAATCCTAACATAGTATATTAGAAGATAATAGAATATGTATTCATTTTATAAATAAAGGAAATAGTGCTATAATTTTTTATTCATTGCAATAGAAAGAACCAAACAATTGAAAACGTGTTTGCCAGCCTTTCCCCATATGCCAGCAGGATTGGGATTGGTGAAACGTTGCTTTTTATTATATGTCATACTAGAATCTGATTTTAATTGTGAGCTTTTACTAGTGGGATAGTTTTGTTTTTTTTTTTAATCTTAAAAATGACTTTTTTTTTTTTTTCCTGTAATGATAAGTAAGTATAAGAGGGAGGATGGATTTTTGATCATTCCCAGATTTTGGCCTTGCTAGGTAGGAAAGACGCAGGCTTGGTGATGAAAAAGGAAAAAATTAGGGGGGACATTGAGGTAGCAATATTAAGTAGGCCTATAGATAATCAGGTTCTGAGTAGTGGAGAGAAATTTGGGCAGGGGTACATATTTTGGAGTCATCAGCATATAGATGTTAATTGAGGTCATGCAAATGAATGAGGTCACTCAGAGGATAAGAGCAAAAGAGACTAAGACTGGAGACTCCTAATTTATGAAGAAAAGAAGAAAGATGAGTCTGTAGGTAGAAGAAAGCAGGAATATAACAAAAATCAGTAGAAGGGGCACATACTCAAAATTTTCCACTTGTAGCTTTTCTTTTTCTTTTCTTTCACTATAATTTGCATGTACATAATTATGCAGTTTCTTACCTTCTGGTTATACCAAGTAAAAACCTCATGTTCTGGAGTTGCAAATGATAGTAAATCTATTACACATGGACATCAAAGAAAAATAAGTATTTGGCAGTCATTTTATTCAGGAAAAGCTAACATTTATTAAACACTTGTGTACCACGTGTTTCTAAATGCAGTAAACCATTCAATTCTCACCACAATATATGAAAACGTTATTATTATATTATTGATTTAGAGTTGGAGAAACAAAGGCACAAAAATCATGATTACTATAATTCTAAAATCCAGTAAACATCTTTCTTCCCATACTAATGTATTATCTGCATTTTTTCTCAGATCCAGTATCCTAAACCTCATAGTTCATTGAAGTATTAATTTAGTCCAATGACTTCTACTTCTGTACCCCTTGAAAAACCTTCTATACTGTAAACACTGGTCCTGGTCATGATGCCAAAATTCAAACTCCAGGTTCCCAGGCAATGATAACAATCCCCTACCTTTCCATTACTCCCATTACTAACTTCCACTAATTGCCCTCTGCAAACTCCTTAGGGCATCTCATTTCATAGTCTCTGCTATTTATTCTGTCTATCTGAACCCTCATGGTTTTCCTGCAACGTCGGGACATCATGGGCAATTGGCTTTATGACTCTTTTATTAAACTTTTTTTCCACAATTTGACTTTTCTTACCCTCCTTGGATGATCAGATCGCACTCTCCACTTGAGAACTTGTTTTTATATTTACTAATAGTTATCTCTAGAATAGTAAAGTCAATAGTTGACCTAACATTGATTTAAACATCACAGTGAATGTTATTCACCTATGTGATTGTTAATTTTGTGTGTCATCTAGACTGGGCCATGGAATGCCCAGATATCTGCTTAAACAGCGTTACTGGTTTAGTTGCTAAGGATGTATTCAGAAGAGATTAGCATTTGAATCCACAGACTGGGTAAATCTGAGTGTCCTCTCCAATGTGAGTGGGCATCAACCAGTCCACTGAAGATCTGAATAGAACAAAAAGGCACAAGAAGATGAATTTGCTGTCTGTCTGTCCAACAGTTGAGCTGGGACATCCATCTTCTCATCTTCTCCTGCCCTCAGCATTCCTGGTTCTCAGATCTTCAGACTGTAGCTGGCATCAACACCATTAACTTTCTCCTTCTCAGACCTTTAAACTATACTACGGGTCTCCAGGTTGCAGATGGCAGCTCATGGGACTTCTCAGCCTTCATCATCACTGAGCCAATTCCTTATAATAAATCTTACCTATTGGCTCTTTTTCTCTGGAGAACCCTATTACATCCAATATACATTACCAAAATTGATATTTTTGCTCTTTCTTCCACATTTCCAGGCTTGAAATATGTATTGCTATTAATTATAACATTAATGGTTTTGACAATTTCACATTTCTTTTTTTTTTTTTTTTTCTTTTTTTTGAGATGGAGTCTCACTCTATTGCCCAGACTAGAGTGTGGTGGTGCAATCTCAGCTCACTGCAAGCTCTGCCTCCTGGGTTCATGCCATTCTCCTGCCTCAGTCTCCTGAGTAGCTGGGACTAAAGGCACCTGTCACCATGCCCGGCTAATTTTTTTTTTTTTGTATTTTTAGTAGAGACAGGGTTTCACTGTGTCAGCTGGGATGGTCTCGATCTCCTGACCTTGTGATCCACCTGCCTTGGCCTCCCAAAGTGCTGGGATTACAGGTGTGAGCCACCACACCAGGCCAATTTCACATTTCTTAGTATGAACTCAATTTGACATTTATATGCAGCATTGTGAACATTTGCTGCAGCCATTTGAAACTCATGCTGGGTGTTATTTCTGTTACTCCCCTACATTCGTTTTGTATCAGAGCTTACTCATTCTGGAAGTTTATTTATTATCAGTATTAATCTGATATATCCCTTGCCTGCCTGGACATATATTTAGTTCACATTTTTTCAGAAAGTATATGTGTAAGGGTAAGCTTTACACCCTAACTCTTTCCAATATTTTTCTATTGCCCTCACACTTAAATAGCACCTTGAACTCTTAAAGAATTCATAGGAAGCACCCCCCAACACACACACATACCACTATCAGCACCACCTAGCGTTTAATGATCTAAAGGTATTACTTAGCTCTTTGTAAATAAATGCTTCTAATATTATTTTTTCTTCTGGATGAAGATCTGTCATTCTTCCAATGTCCTAGAAATTTTTTTATCTCCAGAATTTGTCACATATTGACATATTTTTTATTAATTTTGCTTATTACACAGAGGGTTCTCCAAATATTCAGAAAATATTTTTGCCCATTCACAAAAAGCATTTTTCTAGTATATATTCTGTTATTTTTCCCATAGTCTTACTTCTAGCCTCTTCTTAGAAATAGCAATGAACTATATGCTTTTTTCTCTATTCTCTGTTGTATCTTTTTATTCACCAAGTTATTTTTTTGGTGTTGTTTTTTTTTGCACTTTTCCTTTGTATTTAGAGAAAAAATTTAAGGTTTTCCTCCCTTTCTCTGACACACTGATCATATTGTTTTATTTTATTGACCACTTCCAATGCTCGTTTTAAGTACCTCTGTTTCTTTGTTCTCTCTGATTAGTTTTCTTTCACGCATTTCTCACTTTTTTCATTTTTAATTTGTCTCTGTTTCCTTTGTGTCCTTCTCTTGTTTTATTTAAATTATTTTCCTTTATATGTTGTTTTGTACATACAGCAAGTGATATCTTGAATTTTATTGACAGTACAATGTGTCATTTTCTAAATGTATTTCTGTTTCTTAAAAAAAATGCTTTTCAAAAACTTGTTATTTTTCATTATTTGTTTTTTGTTTGTTTGTTTTTGAGACGGAATCTTGCTCTGTTACCCAGGCTGGAGTGCAGTGGCGCCATTCTGGCTCACCGCAACCTCCAGTTCCCTGGTTCAAGCAATTCCCTTGCCTCAGCCTCCCGAGTAGCTGGGATTACAGATGCCCACCACCACGCCTGGCTAATTTTTTTGGCTTTTTTAGTAGAGACGGGATTTCATCATGTTGGCTGGACTGGTCTAGAACTTCTGACCTCAGACAATCTGCCCACCTCGGCCTCCCAAAGTGTTGGGATTACAAGTGTGAGCCACTAGGTCCGACCACATTGCTTGTTCTTAAAGGAGGCTGGACCTTTCCACGTCAGATGTTAGCCCAAATCACTGCGGGTGTTTTTCCTTAGTTCTTCATACATTCATCTGGGTATTACTGGCTTTAGTTAGTTATTTCTGGAAAACTGATGTTCATAGCTCCTGGACAAATTCCTGGTAGTTTCTAGTCTTTTATCTAGAGTAAATCTGTGGACCTATGCAAACACACTTCTGATGACCCTACCTAGCTGGAAATTAGTTGAAGATAATCTGAAATTAGTTGTATTCATTCTCTTGCCAGAAAGAGGTTGGATTGTGGATTTCTGAAAGTAATCTGGGATCATTTCAAGGTACTTGGTTTTGAGAAGTTGAAAATGCAATTTTAATGTTCCACCAGTTATATTTTTTCCATTAGCTAATTATGTAATTTAATAAACATATATTGAATGAATGTTATGTGCCATGTAATTCGCTGGGGATATACAAAGAAATTATCAAATTTGCTTCTTGCCATCATGAAGCCTACATTTTTCAGAGTGGTACAATAATAATCAAGTACTTACATATCATATCATTCCATTTTATTTCATCATTGGCCTTATCAGTACCTAAGACCAATGATGATATTTTCTTATTTATTTCTTATGTATTGTCTCTCTCTTCCCAAGAAATAATGTTCCATGAAAGTCTCTTTTTATTGTTGTTGTTACTAGATTGCTTTCTGCATGTCCAATGTTTGGAACACAGTTGGAACTTCATACATTTTTGTTGAATAAATGAACTTAAAAAATATCTGTAATAATTACAGATTTATGTTAGTGCTTGAAGGAAGCAAATAGGCTGTTATGATGAAAATAAATTTTATATAAGAATAGCTTAGAAACCTCTTTATGTTGAAATGGCATACAAGTCTTAAAACCTTAAAAAATAAAATTGGGATTACAAGGGAGAGAAAGGAAGGAAGGAGGAAGAGAGGGAGATAGGAACAAAAGGAGAAAGAAAAAACTGAGGTGTCGAAGGTGACATTAGAGAACTTAAAACTTTTCTCAGTGGTTTAAGAAATCACTGATGAACATTAAGCATGGGTGTTAAAGGACCCTGATTGTTAGAAACAAACAGGCTTCTTGTACATCCAGTATCACACTAACCATTTATCTCATTTAATGTAGTGGGAATTTTGTTAAGTCCCCTAAAACTGAGATTTCCAATCCATTTAAGCAGGTTATACTAGGGGTGCATGTGTGTGTGTGTGTGTGTGTGGGGGGGGAGAGAGAGAGAGAGAGAGAGAGAGAGAGAGATTTAACAGAAAACCCTTGCTCATGAAGCACTTGAGGATTCTATATGGTACCAGTAAAGAGCATTTGCCAACACACAAGTGGCCAAAGAGATCACTTCTTTAGATAGCCATGAATTAATTGACTTAAAATCATGACAATCATGTTACAGTGAATATACTGAGTACATTAGTAGGGAGAATGGTCACCCATCCTGTATCTGTAGTCCCAATATTGCATCCAATATTTATAGTTGTCTTTCCTGCCTTCACTTTATAGTATTTTCCACAAATTTCCTGAAGGTTGGAGCTGTTGTGAAGAAAAGCTGGTAATGCATACAATGTGAACATCAGTAACACAGCAGGATTTAAAGTCTCTTTCATGAATTCCAGGATTAGATTCTTCTGACAAGTAGTCTTGGGAGACGTTCTCAGCTTGACATCATTACATGACACTATGGAAGAAAATAAAGACATACAAGTGCCACTGAACCACTATTTTCAGTTTATTTTATCATTGGAATTTGTATTTGTAATTTTTTAGCCTACTTTTTGAATGATTTCCCACGGGAAACAAAAGAATTGAGATTCACATATAAGAAGCCTGTTTAAGTGAGGTATTTGAAATAAGCTAATTTCTAAACGTTTACTCTAATACTGACTTTAGATTTTCTGGAAGCAGAGGCAAAGATTAAAAAATTGGATTTTGTGATTTGCTTTTCCTTATTTGTTTCTAAGTCAAATGTTTATTTTATGGTTTTATATGGGGCAAAGAGAAATAGAATAAGGAAGCTTTTCACGCTCTGGTTTCTCAAGAAGAAAATGTTGTTCAAGTGTATGATTCTAATATCAACTATCAGCAAAGGCAGAGGGTACAACGGTGAATCATTTTAAAATATAGTATTTTTACCATCTTATTTTCTTCAATCAGACATGTATTCATGCCTTTGGTAGGCCAGGCATATGATAGTTTTCAGAGATACAAAGTGAATTAATATATGATCTATGTTATTTGATCAATATTTATAAAGAGCCTACACATTGAGTAAAATGTTAAAATGAAGTCTAGAGTCTGGTGAAGGTCCTTATGGGTTCTTTAATAAATTTGAGGGTTAGATTTGTCTTCATTTAACTATTTCAAGCAGTTAGAAAAGATCTTCATCTTAACCATTCTCAGAGATCTTTAGTTATTTGTGTTGATTCAAGTTTCTGTTACCATATTCCTTCTATCTTAAAAATTTATTTAGCATTTCTTTTAATGCAAGTCTGCTAGTAATAATACTCCTTTTTTTTGTCTTTAAAAGTCTTTATTTCACCTCTCATTTTGAAAGATATTTTTGGATATACTCACGCTATTTATCTTGAAATGTATTGTCTGATAGTATTAGTCATTCCAGCCTTACGTTTTCTGTTTGCATGAAATACCATTTTCCTTTAGCTTTACTTTAGCCTGTATTTTACCCATATTTTTAGATTTGTATTTTTTATTTATACATGATATTTGTATGTATTCACGAGGTACATGTGAAATGTTATATGCATAGAATGTGTAATGATCAAGTTAGGGTATTTATGATATTCATCACCTCGAGTATTCATTCTTTCTTTGTATTAGGAATATTTCAAATCTTCTAGCTATTTTGAAATATAAAATACATTGTTGTTAACTATGGTCACACTACTCTATTTAGTACTACATAATAGTAGTAGTAGAAATACACAATACATTCTTGTTAACTATAGCCACACTGCTTTATCAAATACTCTGCTACTGTATACTAACACTTATTTGTTCTATCTAACTGCATGTTTGTACATATTAACCACACTCTCTTTACCCCTCTCCCAAACACATCCTTCCCAGCCTCTAGTGTCTATCATTCGACTCTCTGCTTCCATGATATCAATCTTTTTTAGTTCCCACATATGAGTGAGAACATGCAATATTTATCTTTCTGTGCCTGGTTTACTTCACTTAATATAATGACCTCCAGTTCCATCCATGTTGCTGCAAACGACATAAGTTTTTTAGTGGACAAATAGTGTGTATGTGTGTTATATATTATATATATATATATATACACACACACATATATATAATAAATTTATATATAAATTATATATATAATTTTCTTTAACAATTTATCCACTGATGAACACTTAGGGTGATTCCATATCTTTACTAATGTGACTAGTGCTGTGTGTTTACATCATTGGGGTTCAGGTATCCTTTGGATACACCGATTTCCTTTCTTTTGGATAAATACCCTGTAGTAGGATTACTAGATCATATGGTAGCTCTATGTTTAGGTTGTTGAAAAATATTCATACTGTTTTTCACAGAGGCTGTACTAATTTACATTCCCACAAACAGCATATAAGAGTACCATTTTCTCCATATCCTCACCAGCATCTGTTGTCTTTCATCTTTTTAATTATAGCCATTCTAACTGTGCTAAGATCATAGCTCATTGTGGTTTTGATTTGCATTTTCCTGATGATTAGTGATGCTGAACAGTTTTTTATATACCTTTTGGCTCTTTGTATGTTTTCTTTTACGAAATTTCTATTCATATGCTTTGTCCATATTTTAATGAGATTATTTGTTGGTGTTTTTGTTACTGTCGGGTTGAGTTCCTTGTATATTCTGGATATTTAGTCCTTTGTCAGATGAACAGTTTGGACATATTTTTCCCATTCAACAGGTTGTCTTTTCACTCTGTTGATGGTTTCCTTTTCAGTGCAGAAGCTTTTGTGTTTAATATAGTCTGATTTGTCAATATCTGATTTTGATTGCTGTGGTTTTGAAGTTTTAGCAGTGAAATCTTCACCCAGACCAATGTCTTGAAGTGTTTCCCCTGTGTTTTCTTCTAGTAGTTTTATAGTTTCAGGTCTTATATTGAAGTCTTTAATCCACCTTGAGTTAATTTTTGTATATGTTGACAGATAGAGGTCCAACTTTATTCTTCAAGTTTTTTCCTCTCTGTGCCTCTAATTGGAAAATGCATAGTTTACTAACTTTTAATGTCTTCTTCATTCTGCTCTTTAGTCCATCTTTTGTATATGTATATATATGTATATTTATATTTAAAGTGTACATATTACATTTTTCACTTTCAGAGTTTCTTTTTCTTACTTTATTATACTTGTTGGTACCACAAGTACAATATTGAACAGAATTATGATAGCACCACACTTGCTTTATTGCTGACCTTATAGGAAAAGCTTCCAAAATTTTATCATTACATGATGTTTTTATTAGATAAGAGAAGTATTTTTTAAATCTAATTTTCTAAGGATCTTTATATGAATAGGGGATATTATTTATCAAATGATTTTTCTGAACTTACTGAGAAATCGTGTTTTTGTTTGAGATAATTGTAGGTTCTGTGGCAGTTATAAGAAATAACCAAGAGATTCCATTTTTTTTTTACCCAGTTTCCTCTAATGATAACATCTTGCAAAACGATAGTACAATATCACAACCAGTGTATTGATATTATATTGATATTAATACAGTCAAGATACAGAACATTTCCATTGCCACAACAATCTTCCCTGTATAGCCACAATATCTTTCATTCCACCTCCACACTCTTTGTAACCTCTGGCAATTTCTAATCTTTCTGCTGCTTTTACAATGTTGGCAATTCAAGAATGCTGGATAAATGGAATCTTATGGTATATAAACTTTGGGAATTGGCTTTTTTTTTTATTTTTATATATTTTTTGGCTTTGGGAATATGACTTTTCCACGATCCTCTGGAGATTCATGTATCTTGTTATATTTACTAATGGTTTGTTATTTTATATTCCTGAGTAGTAGCTCAGGGTATGGATGTACCATAGTTTATCCACTTATTGAAGGAAATTTGGATTGTTTCCTATATGGATCTATTATAAACGTGCTATGAACATTTATGTACCTGTTTTTGTATAAAATACGTTTTTATTTTTCAGGGATAAATTATGGTGTGTAATTAATGAGTTTTTGATTTGTCAAATGATTTTTCTGCATCAACTGATATGAACATGTGGTTTAATTCTTTAGCCTGTTAATATAATATTAATTATTCTTTGAATATTAAGCGAACCTTGCATATTTGGAATAAACCATCTATGTATTGAGATGTTATCACTTAAATAATTTATTATGTTATTGTAGTGGATTATATTCCTGTCTTTTTTTTTTTTTTTTTTTTTTTTTGGAGATGGAGTCTCGCTCACACCCAGGCTGGAGTGCAGTGGTGCGATCTCGGCTCACTGCAAGCTCCGCCTCCTGGGTTCACGCCATTCTCCTGCCTCAGCCTCCCGAGTAGCTGGGACTACAGGCGCCCGTCACCACGCCCAGCTAAGTTTTTTTGTATTTTTAGTAGAGACGGGGTTTCACCGTGTTAGCCAGGATGGTCTCAATCTCCTGACCTTGTGATCCGCCCGCCTCAGCCTCCCAAAGTGCTGGGATTACAGGCGTGATATATTCCTGTCTTGAATAAACTCAATGTGGTTATAATAGGATGTCCCTTTTCTATACTGTTGGGCTTATTTTGTTAATATTGTTAATATTTAATTTAGGAATATTACATCTATATTTTTGAGTAAAATTGTCCTATAATTTTCCTTCTTAAAAATTCTTTTGATGTCAGATATGTTATAAAGTTCATGTTGACCTTATAAAATGGGCTGGAAAGTATTCCTCCCATTTCTATTCTCTGGAAGAATTTGCCTGTGTTTGTCATTATTTCTTTCATATATGTTTGGCAGAATTCACTGGTGAATTCTTTTTAGTCTTGGTATTTTGTGTTTTTCTAGAAATTTGTCATTAGTTTCTAGATTTTAATTTTTATTGCTTTGAAGTTATCATGATCGGTTCATATTATATTGTTTAATGTCTATGGTATTAGTAATGTAACTCTTTTCAGTACTGGCTATTTGAGATATCTCTCTGAAATTTTCTCTCTCTCTCCCTGTCTCTGTCTCTCCTCACCCCACCACTTCTCCCTCTTTGTTGATCAACATTATAAGGGAATTATCAATTTTATTAATCTTTTTAATATGCTAACTTTTTTTGGTTTATTATATTGTCTACTTGTTTTCTATTTTATTATTTTCTCTTCTTTATTAAATTTTCCTTCTACTTTGTTGAGTTTAATTTGATGTTATTATAACCTCTTGAGAAGGATTCTTAGATCATTGTTTTCTGCCTTTCCTTTTATATATTAAATGAATTTAAGGCTAAAATTTCTCAGTAAGCAGCATCTCGCTTGCTCAGATATATAATACTTTTATTCATATTCAGCTAAATATATTTTAAATTTTTGTTAGAATTTATTTTCTGAAGTATATTTCTCTAGAAATATGTTCCTTAGTTTCCAAACATATGAGGATTTCAAAGTTAATTTTGTTTTAATTGAATTCTCGATTAATTTCACTGTGATTTAGAAATGTACTATTCATTATTTAAATTCTATGACATGTTGAGATCTTATTTCTAGCAAATAATAAATTTTGTTAAATATCTTATGGTCACTTAAAAAACCTATTTTCTGTAGTTATTAGGTGAAGTATGTTCATTAGAATGAATCTGTAACTCTGTAGTCTGGATCATCTATATGCTTACTTTTTAATCTGCTTGTTCTATAAATTACTAAGAAGAGGCTTAGTAAAATCTTCCAAACTTAAAAGTTTGATTGTTTTTCCTTACAGTATTGTCAACTTTTTCTCTATATGTATTTTAGCCTAGGTAATATGTCCACATACATTTAAAATTGTCATGATTTTTTGTTGGCTTGACCTTTTATTATTATAAAATATCCCTCTATTTCTACTAATTCATCTTTCCTTAAAGCGTTTGATATTAATTTAGCAACTTTTTTTTCTTTTTTACCGTTTACCTGGTATCCACACCTGGTATCTCTTATTTTAATTTTATCATTTTAATCTTTGCATTCAACTCGTGCTCCTTGTAAACAACATATAGCCTAATTTAAAATTTCATTTTTACAATACTTTAGATAATTTAGTTTGTTTACATTAAATGTAATTATTTCAATATTTAAATTTAAATCCATAATATTGCTATTTGCTTTATATTTGTTCTACCTATACCATGTTACTTTTTCATTTTTCTTATTTACAACTCATTAAATATCTTATTCTTCTAATTTGTCATATGTTAACTAGCCATTAGTGTAGATAAAATATAAATATAAATACAGTAAATCTACTTTTATTCTTTCTTTGTCAGTGAATTTACTTTAGAAAACTAACTTGATTTAGGCTCCTGAAAGTGAATCCTGCATTGATAGTTGTTTTCTTTTGTTCACTATTTCTACACGAAGTCAAATATTAGGTTGTTTCAGTTGTTTTTATGAAGGTATTAATATTTCTATTTTTTACCTACTTTTAAGATTTCCTCTCTCCACCCTTATTATTCTACTATTTTATTATGATGTATATAGGAGGTTTATTACATATTTTTAAATCTCATTAGAGAAGAAGATCATTTCTCATCATTTTAATATCTCTTCTCAAGTTTGAAGAATTTTCCACCATTATCTTTTCAGTTATTAGTCCTAACCCATCCTCATTCTCTTCTCTTTTTCTTAGGCTCCCACTACACAGATAGCAATTTCATAGACAGATTGCAGTAAAGTTGATCATATCTAAGACCTTTTTAGTTCCACCCAGTATGACTCTGGCCTTCACCATGTGGCTTGCTAAGCCAATGGCATGTTAACAATGTTTATGCAAGCAGAGGCTTGAAGAAGTATTTGTGACCAGTCAATTTCAATATTTATGCCAGGGTAACTGGTAGCAGACTACCCCTTATGTTTTTAACAACCATAAAAAAACACAAAATATACAAAGAAAAACTTTCGGTATTGGAAGACAGGTTCCACAAGTCTGTGATCCATGAAAGAGGAGAGATTAGGAAAATTCCCTAGCTCTCTGCCTTGGGACAGTATTCCAACTGAAGAACACATTTCTGGAGATTGAGGTGACTCTGACCATCCTAATGAGTGAGAAGATAGATATCAGAGTTCGAGGCAACTGATGCAGCTGGAATCTGTAGGACAGGACCTGAGACAAAAGGGATACTGAATCAGGATTATCTCAAAGGTCTACAGGTGGCTTCCCCATGAGTCCTGGACTGAAAGCTAGGTTTTACATGGAAGGAGTAATACAATACCTGACTTACCAGATACCTGTTCTACAGGGTTGAAAATGGAAAATTGATATTAGCAGTCAGGTGGTGATGTGGAACATGTAGATACTGGCTAGCCAAAGTATATTTTTTAAAATAAATTATCCCTTATTAACACCCTGGAGATACTAGAAAGGCTATTCTTTAGGAGTAAGGACAATGACCTATAGTAAGCTCTTCTTTTAGCCTCATCCTAATAAACTTTAAAATTAAGTCTGAATTAGAGAAGACAGAGTTGTAGATTGAGTCTGTCAATGAAAGGATGTCAGAAATTTTGGGGGGCTTTTTGCGGATCCATTCTTACAAAACACGAAAATAAAGGCTACAGGAGTGTAAGTTTTTTTTTTTTTTTTTTTTTTTAACCAATAACTCAATTGCCTATTAGAACAAAATGAATAACAATTTTAAGGGAATATTTGAAGGAAAATCTAGAACATCTACAGTATATCTTTTACTATGTCCGGTGCACAGTTGATATTTATTATCCATGCAAAGAAACAGAAAAATATAATTAATAGTCAAGGGGAAAATCAATAGAAGCAGACCTTGATGTGGCCCAGGTGTTGGATTTGGCAAGATGTTTGAATTAGCAAGCAAGACTTTAAAGCAACCAATATCAATATTTTAAATAATCCAATAATGCCCAAATAATCTAAGGAAAATATAATCATAATAGAGAAAGAACAAGTAATGTGTGCAAAACAATTAAAGTTATATGAAAGCACCTTAAGAGCATGATAACTGAAATTATATTTTTTCTTTACAGCCGCAAAGGCATATTAAAGATAGTAGAAGAAATTGTTAGTAAACGTGATAAGCAATCTATGGAAATAACTTAATCTGAATAAAAAGGGGAAAAAAAAGGAAAAGTGAAGCGAGCCCTCAGTGACCTGTAGGAAAGTATCAAGCAAAGTAAAATTAGAATCTCAGAAGAAAAAAGAGAGAAAAAGAAATAGAAAAACTCTATAAAAAATAATGGCTCAAACATAGTTTATTTATACTAATAGTAATAATGACAATAGACAATGATACACATATTAAAGATTCTCAGCTAGTCCCAAATACACACATATGAGAAAAATCACCTCTAAGCACATGGCAGTGAAAATGCTTTAAACAGATCACAAAGGTAAGATCTTATAAGAAAGCAAGGGAATGAAAGGTCAATCATATATACGGAAGCTCTAATGATGATTAACACTGATATTTCCTTGGGGTCGAGGTGGTGGGGGAAAAGCAGCAATAAGGACAACAGAACAATTTAAATAAAGAAGGGGGGAAGTTAACTCAGAATTTAGTATCCAGGAAAAATAAACTTCAAATGTTATTTAAGTTAAAATATTATCAGACAGATAAAAGACAAATGAATTTTTTTTACCAGTATACATACCTTCACTTCGAGTAACCCTAAAAGATGTTGTTCAGGTTAAAGAAAATGATACCAGATGGAATCTTAGAGCATTGGAAATGGTAAGTAAAGAGGTAAATGTAAAACACTATTTTGATTTATTTTATTTATTTATTTATTGAGATGGAGTCTTGCTCTATTACCCAAGCTGGGAAATATCTATTATCTCAGCCCATTGCAACCTCCACCTCCCGAGTGCAAACAATTCTCATACCTCAGCCTCCCGAGTATCTGGGATTACAGGCGTGCACTACCATGTTCGACTAATTTTTGTATTTTTAGTAGAGATGGGGTTTAACTCCATGTTGCACAGGCTGGTCTTGAACTCTGACTCAGGTGAAATGCCCACCTCAGCTTCCCAAAGTGCTGGGATTAAAGGCATGAGACATCACGCGCAACCGAAAACACTATTTCTGTCGGAAAAAAAAGAATTTTTGTAACTGTCTCAGACTAATTTAAGTAAAAATAACAATATTGTGAGGTAGAGCTTATAAATACAGCATACAATTAAGGGAACACAAAACTGTAATCCCAGAACTTGGGAGGTCAAGACAGGAGGATCACTTGAGGCCCGGAGTTTGAGACCAGCCTGGTGATGTGGCATGTGCCTGTAGCGTCAGCTGCTCAGGAGACTGAGGCAGAAGGATTGCTTGAGACTGGGGTGGAAGCTGCAGTGAGCTGTGGTTCCACCACTGCACTCCATCCTGAATGACAGAGCAAGACATTCTCTTTCTCTCTTAAAAAAAATAATAATAAAGATAATATAAGATAAGAAAAAGAAAATAGGACAAAAGATAGAAGTGTGGGTAAACAGAATTATGACATTATTAGGTTATCACTTCTAGAAAGCATGGTGTGTGAAATTTCAGGTATGAAATCAGAGGAAGTATCAAATAGGAATTGTAAAGAGTCAGGTATGAAATGTAAAATAATACAATATTGACACTAATGAGATGTTGTTACAAATATATTTATTTACAAATGCATATTATTCACTTCAGAGCATATACTGAAAATATTTTAAAAGGTGTAGCTAAATTTCTGGTAGTGTGGAAATAAAATAAAACACTAAAATATTATCAATTAATGCAAGAAAGACAACAAAGAGCCATAACACAAAATAATAACAAGAGTAGAAGAGACCAGTGGAAAACTAGGTACAAGATATTTTCCTTAAATTAGAAGGTGTCAATACCTAATTAAATATAAGTGGATTAATTATTCTCATTAAAAGGAACAGATTATTAGAATGTTCAAAAATGCACAACCTACTACATGAGTTGGAAGCATACAGTTTGTAATAATAAAGCTCATAAAGCCATATTGGTATCAGAAAAATGACTATAATGCAAAGAGTATTATGAGTCTAAAAAAGAAACATTTTATAAAAATGAAAGAGGCAATTTACCAGGAAAACATAACAATCCAAAATATGTAGGCATCAAATAGCAGAGATTCAAAACTCAAGAAGCAAAAGAATGACAAAACTAAGGAAAATATACATACATATAAAATAAAAGCAGGAAATTTTAACATCTCATTCTGGTAATCAATAAAACAAGTAGTCCCAAAATTAATAAGCATATAATATACCTAAACAGTCAACCAAATTGAAATTAAAAGCATTTTCAAAATGCTACATAAATCAAAAGCAAAGTACACAATATTTTCAAGTACACATGAAACATTTTTTATTTTTTTATTTTTTATTTTTTATTTTTTATTTTTTTGGAGATGGAGTCTCGCTCTGTCGCCCAGGCTGGAGTGCAATGGCCGGATCTCAGCTCACTGCAAGCTCCGCCTCCTGGGTTTACGCCATTCTCCTGCCTCAGCCTCCCGAGTAGCTGGGACTACAGGCGCCCGCCACCTCGCCCGGCTAGTTTTTTGTATTTTTTAGTAGAGACGGGGTTTCACTGTGTTAGCCAGGATGGTCTCGATCTCCTGACCTTGTGATCCGCCCGTCTCGGCCTCCCAACGTGCTGGGATTACAGGCTTGAGCCACCGTGCCCGGCCACATGAAACATTTTTGAAAATGAAAGTTACATTGGACCACAAAGTGAGTATAAATAAATTTTAAAAGATTGAAGTATTTTGTAAAATATTATTATAAGACAACACACTTAACTTGAAATCAATAAAATTTCAGTATTCAGGGGATGCCCAATGATATAAGTTCTCATCAAGACACCATAAAAGGAAATTCAGATGTAAGTAGAAAGAAAACAAGTATCAGAGCAGAAACCACTGCAATAGAACACTGAAAGATAATAGAAAAAGTAAAGAAAAAGTTGGATATTTGAAAAGATGGATAAAATTGATAAGCCTTAGCAAGACAACACAACAATAAAGAAAGCACAAATTACCAATATCAAAATAAACACAGAAATACTATTATCAGTCTTCCAGATATTTAAAAGATAATAAAGATATGACAGACTAATCTATGGCAAGAAATTAGATGATGTGGAAGAAGTACACAAGTACCTCGAAAGATACAAGCTACCAAAACACATTCTAGGTGAAATAGATAACCTAACAATATCATATATTTAAGAAATTTTGAATTGTGATAAATAAATAGGTCCCAAAGGGCAATCCAAGAGTAGATTGTTTCACTACTTTTTTTGGTCAATTATTTAAGAATGAAATTCTTTCTGTTTATGAAAACTTAGGAGAAGAATAAGCAGAAATACTTTGCTTTTGAGTTTTGTGAAAAGTTTAAGGTCTGTGTGTAGAATGTTTTTGACTTTTTAAATTTGCATGTGGATGTCCAATTATTCCATCACTATTGTTGAAAAGAGTATCTTTGCTCCATTGTAATTATATATTTTTTTGATTCTTTGTAAAAAAAAAAAAGAGTTGACTATATTTATATGAGTCTATGTTATGCGGGTTTGGGTTTTCTAGTCTGTTCCATTCATCTATTTGTCTACTCTTTCAGAGATACCACACAGTTTTGATTATTGTTACTTTAGAGTAAGTTTTAAAGTCAGGTAGTGTCAGTTCTCTGACTGTGTTCTTCTTCAGTATTGAGTTGACTATTCTGGATTATAAAAGCTTTAGAATCGGGTTGTTGATATCCACAAAATTACTTGCTGTGATTTTTTAGTTGGATTGCACTGAATCTATAGATCAAGTTGGGAAAAACTGACATTTTGACAATATTGAGTCTTCCTACACATGAATATGGCAAACCTCTTCATTTATTTAGTTTTTTGATAGTTTTCATCAGAGTTTTGTACACGATTAGTTGGATTTATATCTAAATATTTCATTTTGGGGGCTGCTAATGTGAATAACAATTTGCTTTTATTTTCAAATTTCACTTGTTCATTGCTGCTGCATAGAATAATTATTGACTTCTGAATATTAACCTTGTAGTTGGCATTATTTTTTTCCCCAGAGACGGAGTTTCTCTCTGCTGTCCAGGCTGGAGTGCAGTGGCACCAGCTTGGCTCACTGCAACCTCTGCCTCCTGGTTTCAAACGATTGTCCTGCCTCAGCCTCCTGAGTAGCTGGGACTACAAGTATGCACCACCACACCTGACTAATTTCTGTATTTTTAGTAGAGGCACTGTTTCACCATGTTGGCCAGGCTGGTCTCAAACTCCTGACCTCAGGCGATCCACCTGCCTTGGCCTCCCAAAGTGCTGGGATTACAAACGTCAACCACCACACCCAGTCATATTTTGCATTCTTGATATTGTTCTAGGAGGTTTTTAAAATTGATTGATTTGGATTTTATACATAGGCATTCATGTCATCTTTCAACAAATACAATTTTATTTCTCTTTGTCCAGTCTGTATACATTTCTTTTCTTTTCTTATTGCATTAGACTTCCAGTTTGATGTGGGAAAACAATGGTAAAAGAAAACATCTTTGCCTTTTTCCTGATCTTAATGGAAAGGCTTTGAGTTTCTCACCATGAACTATGATGTTAGTTATACTTTTTTTTAAAATGGTGTTGAGAAAGTTCCATTCTACTTCTAGTTTTTTGAGAGTTTTGTCAAATGCTTTTTTTAATTGCATCTATTAATATGATAATGTGATTTTTTCCTTCAATATGTTGATGTGATGGATTACATTAATTGATTTTTGAATGTTGAACCAGCATTTCATGCCTGAGATAAGCCCTATTTGGTTGTGGTATAGTTCTCATTACAAGTTATTTGTTTTAATTTGCAAATATTTTATTGGAAATATTTTCATCTGTCTTCATGAGAGGTATTGATCTGTGGGTTTCTATACTTATAGTGTCTTTGTTGGGTTTTGATATTAGGGTAATGCTGAGCTCACAGAATACAGAAGCCTTGCCTATGTTTCTTTTTTGAGATTGTAGATAATTGGTATCATTTATTTTTTAATTGTTCAGTAGAAATCACCAATGAACCCATGTAATTACCTAGCCTGGCTAGAATCTTATTAATTTTATTGATATTTTCAAAGAACCTGTTTTGGCTTTGCTTTAGTCCATTCAGGCTACTTTAACAAAGTACCATAAATGAAGTAGCTTATAAATAATAGAAATGTATTACTCACAAGTCTGGAAGCTAAGTCCAAAATCAAAGTGCTGGTAATATGACATTAGCTATGGGTTTGTCATATATGGCCTTTATTTTGTTGAAGTGTGTTCCTTCTATGCCTAGTTTGTTAAGAGTTTTTACTGGGAAGAGATGTTGAACAGATTGAGGAGAATTGGTGGTTTTTTTTTCATTGTAAGTTTGGTAGAATTCAGCAGTGAAGCCACTCAGTCCTTGGCTTTTCTTTGTTAAGGGCTTTTTATTACTGATTCAATCTTATTACTCATTATTGGTATGTTCAGATTGTCTATTTCTTCCTGATTCAGCCTTCATAAGTTGTTAAGTGTCCAGGGATTTATCCATTTCCTCTGAGTTTCCCAGTTTGTTAGTGTACAGTTATTCATAATAGTCTCTGATGATCTTTTGTGTTTCATTTATCAATTGTTTCGTCTCTTTTATAATTTCTGGTTTTGTTCATGGGGGTTTTCTGGGTCTTCTCTCTTTTTCTTTTGGTGAGTCCAGCTAGTGGTTTGTAAATTTTTTTTTTCCAAAAAATCAACCTTTTATTGTATTGATCCATTGTATTGCTTTTTAGATCTCTATTTGATTAGTTCTGCTCTCATCTTTATTATTTCTTTCCTAAAACTAAATTTGAATTTGGTTTATCCTTTTGCTTCCATGTGTGGGATTCCTTTAAATATTTCTTGTAGGGTGAGTCTTGTGGTGATTAACTCCCTCAGCTTTTGTTCAGCTGGAAAAGAATTTATTTCTCCTTTATTTATGAAGGATAACTTTTCCAGTTATAGTATCCTAGACTAGCATTGTTTTTTTTTTCTTTTTCTTTCAGTATCTTGAATATATCATCCTATTCTCCCCTGTCCTGTAAGTTGTCTGCTGAGAAACCTGCTGTTAATTTGGTGGAGGTTGTCTTGTAAGTGACTAGATGCTTTATCTCACTGTTTCTAAAATTTTCTCTTTGTCTTTGACTTTTAACAATTTGATTAGAATGTACCATGGAAAATATGTTCATGAATTGTATATATTTTGGCATCTCTGAGCTTCCTTTATCTGAATGTTTAAATCTCTTGCTGGACTTGCAAAGTTGTCAGCTATTATTTCATTAAATATGTTTTCTATGCATTTTTCTTTCCCTTCTGGGCTACCAAAAATTTGAATATTTTGTTTATGGTGCCCTACATGTCATGTAGGCTTTGTTTATTATTTTTAATTATTTTTTCTTCATTTTTGTCTGACTAGATTATTTCAAAATACTTGCCTTCAAGTTTTGAAATTCTTCAGCTGGATCTAATCTATTATTAAAGCTTTTAAATATATTTTTTATTTTATGTAATGAATTCTTCAGTTTCAGGATTTCTGTTTGGTTCTTTTTTATGAAACATATCTCTGGTAAATTTATTATTTATATCTTGAATTGTCTTTCTGATTTTTAAAAAATTTCAGCACTTATTTTCTTCCCAAAGAAATTCATGGCGAGTGATAGCGAGCGAGTGAGAGAGCGTGTCTGATTTTTTTGTATTATTTATCTGTGTTCTCGTGTATTTCACTGATCTTCTTTAATATCATTATTTCGAATTATTTTTCTGGGATTTCATAATTTTTTATTGAAATATGTTGCAAGAGAATTGTTGTGTCACTTTGGAGGTGTTATATTTCCTTACTTTTTCATGTTTGTTGTATCCTTACATTGATATTTGCACATCTGGTGTAACAATTGCTTCTTCGAATTTTTGGATTTGCTTTTTTTTTTTTTAATTATTATTATACTTTAAGTTCTAGGGTACATGTGCATAACGTGCAGGTTTGTTACATATGTATACTTGTGCCATGTTGGTGTGCTGCACCCATCAACTCGTCAGCACCCATCAATTCATCATTTACATCAGGTATAACTCCCGATGCAATCCCCCCCCCCCCCCCCCCCCCCCATGATAGGCCCCGGTGTGTGATGTTCCCCTTCCCGAGTCCAAGTGATCTCATTGTTCAGTTCCCACCTATGAGTGGATTTGCTTTTATAGGGAAGGACTTCTTCCTGAAGATGTATCTATGGTGTTGATTGGGTATAGCACTTTGCCTTTGCTTTTGGGTGTGTGAAATAGTGTAGCCTCTATATGATTTCTTCATTTATAAGCAGTGTCAATGATTTTTTTCTGTGGCTTAGGGTGTAATTCTTACTGGAGATTGTGTTTAAGTTTTACTGTGGATGGGGATGCCAGGTGGGCCAATACTTGCGCCCCATTAGCAGCAGCAGCAGAAAGCCAAGCATGCCTGTACCTGGGCCCCAAGGTATTGTACTCTGGCCCCAATTTTAATGGGCTTACGTGGGCTGATTCTTCCAGGCATCTTGTGGATTAGTTGTGGAATGGGCTGGTAGGTGGGTCCTTGGATCCCTAGGCAATGGACATGGCATGAGTGAGGCCATGAAAGATAGCAGTGGCAGGACAACCTTCTTGTTTCCAAGCATCTACACTGGTGTTTGTGGTGGCTGTGAAAGGCTAAGTGGGCTAGTACTCAGGCCCACATGTGGCATGTATCGGTGGGTGCCAACTGTGGTGGTTGCAGCAGGTAGGATGGACCCATGCTGAGGCCCCTGGGAGGGGTGCTCAGGTGTCAACAATGGCAGAATGGGCAGGATGATCTCCAAACTCCCAAATGGTGTGCTTAGCCACTGAGAGGGGCAGAACTGGGCCAGACAGGTGTGTCCTCAGGCTCCCCAGTGATATGTGCAGGTGCTTGCTGTGGTAAGTAGCCTAGGTGATACCCAGGCTCCTGGTAGAATGGTTGGGTAGGGGAAGCAGTGGTTGTGTTGCAGGCCTGCTGCTGGTAAGAACAGGGTTGCTTTCAGTGGCAGTGGCCTTAGGCAGGCAGCTGGGGAGTTCTCACATTAGTCCCAGGGAGTGGCTTCAGGCAGAGTAATCTGTCCTTAGGGTTGTTGCCAGTGGCTCACACTTTGGCCTCAGAAGTGACAGCCAGCAGCAGCAGCAGCTACGGGTCAGGGAGTCTGTCCTCAGGGTATATGAAAATGTGAGTGGCGGAAGGACTGCTGCCAACAGCTCATGCCTTGGCCCTGGCAGTAGCAACCAGCAGTAGCAGAGGCTGCAGGTTGGGGATGTCAATAGGGCTCCAAGATTTTACAGATGCAGGGGTTGTGGGACCCCAGGACAGGATGCAATCTTGTAGGGGTGGGGCTCTCTTTGTGCTATAGCATCTTGGAACTTGGGCGATATGGGACCCTATTTGAATGCCTTCTCTGGAACAATACCATTGTGTGGTTTCTAGGCAGCTTCCTATGTTAGTCTTAGGGCCCCAAGGGTCAAGAGTCTCTCTCATGGCCAGGATTGCAGGAGTCTGCAGAGGAAATGTTGACCACTGCGGGTCTCTCACCCTCCCTTTCCCTGTATTGAGGAGCCTCTCCAGGCTCCCAGCTGATCCCAGCCAAACAGGCTGCCTTACTTTCCTCTCCTTCCTTGCCTTAGGTGTTTCCTTCCAGCCACTTCCTTATTGAATCCCTGTGTTCTCTCTTAGATGATCTTTTTGAAGTGTGATTATTTACTTGCTATTTTGGTCCTTTGTGGAGGAGGTGGGTTCCAGAGGCCTCCAATCACCCATCTTGAAATCCCTTCTATACATAGTTATAGCAGTTTTAAGATTGCCTCTTATAAACCCAACATCAGCATCATCTTAGTAATAGTGTCTTGATTATATTTTCTCTTAAAATTTGCCACATTTTCCAGGCTTTTCAAATGTCTAGTGTACTGGATTTTATCATTGATGTTGTAGAGTTATGTTGGGCATGTTCTGAATTCTGTTATACACATTTGGCCATGTTTGTTTCTTTTATTTTGCATGTAATTAAATTGGTTGGGTTCAAACTGTAAACTCTGTTTCTTGGGTAGCAAATCCATCTCAGTACTGATTTTACATTTTGGAATATGTGCCATAGTTTAGTGTTTAGAAGTTAGCCTGAGATTAGACTAAATTCATGCACAAAATTTGGAGTTCTCCCTCTTTGACTCCACTTACCAGTGACTATAATATGACAAATCTTTTCTTGTATTTCTGCAGAGGGGAAAGTATGTGAGCTCCCTAGAAGGGTTTTATATGACCCATGTGTAGACTTTGACCTGACCCTGAGTTAAAATGCATAAAACCTGATAACTCACTCATGCGAGTTTCATCTGCCAAATGTTACCTTCCATTATGAATTGGCCTGTGTATTAATCAGTACTCACACTGCTAATAAAGACATACCCAAGATTGGATAATTTATAAAGGAAAGGTGTTTAATTGATTCACAGTTCCACATGGCTAGGGAGGCCTCACAATCATGGCAGAAGGCAAAAGAGCAAAATCATGTCTTACATGGCGGCAGGCGAGAGAGAGAGAGCACATGCAGGGAAACTCCCATTTATAAAATCATCAGATCTCATAAAAGTTATTTACTATCATGAGAACAGCATGGGAAAGACCCGCCTTCATGATTCAATGACTTCCCACCAGGTCCCTCCCATGACACATGGAAATTATGGGAGCTACAATTCGAGATTTGGGTAAGGCCACAGTCAAACCATATTAGCCTGTTTTGGTTCATTCTCCAGTTCCTTTATGTCATTATGGGATTTTTGTTTATATGTTTGTTTGTTTATGTTTTTTAAAAATTTGTAGCTTTTATATGTGTCAGTATTGGGTCCTTTAAGAACTACTTGGTCATACCAGAGGCAAAAATCTCTTGTTAGACTATTTTAACCCAATTCTCTTAAGGTAAAGAAAACAAAAATAGCAGTGATGCCTTATGTTCCACTAATTTAAATATAGCATATAAAATATTTTAAAAATCAATTTTATATTTGCCTCTATCAAGTAAATTATCCCTTAGAAGAAAGGTTGAATAAAAATGACAAGTGTTACTAGCTCAGCGATTTCTTACATTACCTCTAATCTTGTCTTTAGTTAACAATATTTGTCTAATCATCATTGATATTTTGGCTTGTTAACTTCAGAATATGTCCAGTGACGTCTTATCAACCACTATTTATAAAGAGGACTGAGAATCAGCCTTTTAGGCTCATGCAATTAAATCCACTCTAAATTCAGTGCAATTGGCTTTTATTTGTTTGCTTTGTTTTGTTTTGTTCTCTTTAATCTACACACAGATGAGTGGGCAGTAGATTTTTTTAAAGATGCACAGTATTTTCAAAAAATCTCTATTAAGAAGTTACAAATTTACATTTATTGGTTTAACATGTAAACAGTATGGGCTCTGTTACAAGATAGGTCTGAAGTCCTATCCTTTTTCAGGTTATTTAATCAAACAGCATCCTTCTCATCAAACTTGTCTCCAGTCACCTTACCTAAAATTAAAACCAATAAACCCTTCTCATTTCTTATTTTTATTCCTACTTTACCTTCTTCTTTAACACACATTACCTCATGAACTAACATATGACATATTTTATTGTCTTCTCTCCTAAAACAAACTAAAATGGTTGACAGAGATCATGATCTGTTTTATTTATTGCTATTTTTATTGCTTCTATAGGTCCTGGTATAAGATAGAGACTCTATTTGTTGAATCATGGATTTGGCCTCCCATACTTACTAGCTACATTATCTTGGGAAAGTTACTAACCCTCTCAAACTTCAGTTACTGCAGTTCACAAATGAGGATACTAATAGTCACATGCTTTTTTACTGAAAATGAAATGAAATCATTCATCTAAATAATTTTGCACAGTATTTGGTCTAATTCAACACATGTGTATATTTCATTTGATGCCAACTAATTCATAGTAACACTATTTTTAATATGTCCAAACTAGAAGCAATCCAAATGTCCATCTAGAATCGAATGGAGAAATACATTTTGATATACTCATATATTCAAACAATACAATGCCATTATATAAATGGTACAACTTCCCAAAACATAAATGAAAATTAAAAACATTTAAATAAATACTTAATTAAAGATAAAAAATAGGCATATGTTGTCTATAGTGTGGAGAATTAGTGGAGATTTTACCCTGCAGGAGGGCAGTGTACATTGGAGACTCTTAGGGGTCTTTATGGCAGGCTGGCAGGACTTTGTTCTTTGATCTGGATGCTGGCTGCACAGTTGTGTTCACTTTGTAAAACTTTACTGAGATTTATGCATGATTTATGTACTTTTCTGTAAACACATTATATTTGAATGAGACTTTTACTTGAAAAAACATAGGTACAAACTTAAACAGCCTAGTTATTCTCTCACTTAAATGATTTCTTACATCAGCATAAATTCCAAATGTTATTGATTCAGCTTTTCTCAAGAATATTATATAAACAGTTTATTTTATTGTGGAACAAGCAATTTCTTTTTCATTGTCACCTTGTTATTGATCATTTTCCATGTGGTTTTTATTATATTTAAATAACCATTTATTAATTTTTTACAGAATCTTTTTCAAAGATAGTTTCTGGTAACAAAACAAAGAGAAAAGGTAGATGACAAATTTTAAAACTGCAAGCAAGAAATACATGAAAAAGGAAAGTGGCTGCCTTAGAAAAGTTTCTCAAATATTTAATTTCTATTTTAATATGTTAATAGATAGGATTCTACATATAAATAAAATTTCCATTAAATATTGACACAGGTAAACCACGTTCATTATTTTGTGCTATGTATTAAGAGTGTCTTTATCATATAATGGTTCTTCATTTACTTTTCTGTATGGCTAGTTGTGCATTTTTACTTTTTAAACTCAGATTATAAGGCTCATTAGGGAGGAGATATTGCATGTGAGTGCATGGGTGTGTGTTTAATTTCTTTCCTATTTTATTTATTTATTTATTGTTTGAAATGGAGTCTCGCTCTGTCACCCAGGCTGGAGTGCAGTACTGTGATCTCGGCTCACTGCAACCTCCGCCTCCCGGGTTCAAGAGATTCTCCTGCTTCAGCCTCATATTTGAAAAGCTGCGAGACAAGCATTATTTTCAGGACCTGGTGGTGTTAGAAGAATCTAAGAACTGCATTCTTCCCTTCCTTTTTCCCTCTCTTTTTTTCTCCCTCCCTCCCTCTCTCTCCTTTCGTTCCTTCTTTCCTTCCTTTCTCGCTTTCCTTCCTTTCTTCCTCTTCCCCTCCTCCCTCTCCCCCTTCCTCTCCCCCTTCCTCCTTCCCTCTTCCTTCCTTCCTTTCTTTTTCTTTCTTTTCTTTCTTTCCTTCTTTCTTTTCTTTCCTTTTCTCTTTCTTTCTTTCTTTCTTTCTTTCTTTCTTTCTTTCTTTCTTTCTCTCTCTCTTCCTTCCTTCCTTCCTTTCTTCCTTTCTTCCTTTCTCTCTCTGTCCGTTCCTTCCTTCCTTCCTTCCTTCCTTCCTTCCTTCCTTCCTTCCTTCCTTCCAGAATCATTACCTTCTTTCTGACCCTGTGCTTAGTAGTGAGGATTCAGAATTAAAACATATAATTCCTAATTACAATGTGCTCATACTAATAGGATAATAATTGCATAAATTGAAAATTAATCCATAAAGATGTACTACAAGCATAGGCAGTGTTCTATAGGGATTGTTGAAAAGAGTATAAAATCAAACCCTGAAGGGGAAAGGCTTGGAATTTCTAGGAGGAAACTCTTGCTAATTGATGGAACTTGAAAGCTACAGTTTCTTCTTGTGTTTCTCAATAACAAATTTAAATTCAAATATAACCACAGAAAAAAGCATTTAAAAATAGTGAAAGAAAATATTATAGAGGCTTGCATAAAGAATAAAATTAAACTACCCAGTCTCACTACTTTTCAGCAACCACCTTTCCTGTACTAAAGTTGTTAAAATGTACCTCCCTATACTATCAACTATAATAATAGACAACTAGTGAATGCATTCGCTGCATGGTTTGTATCTTAGCTTTGCATCACTCCTGAATGTGAAAGGCATTTGGAGTGGGGTGAGGTGGAATGAAGAACAAGAACTTTCAGGAAGTCTATCCTGGGAAACTTGGGCACATATGTTGGGGAATTGCTGGAGCTGTTGTAGGTACGTAACACATATTTTTAAAGTACTTACTATGTGCTAGGAAGAAGACCTGGAGGTTGTGAAGACTCAGCTCTTGCTCTTAAAATGTCGATACATTTTTGGACTAGGTAAGCAAGTAAAAAAGGCAACTAACATACTGTAAGATGTGATACATGCAGAAGGGTAAAGAGGAGCGCTATGAGAGTGCACAGGAGAGCACTGAATCCATTATTAGCTTCTATGTCTCCTTCATTTATTGCCCATGGGGAGAGCTGTGAACATTCTAAAGGGATATCTTTACAAATAGCAATTTAAGGAGGAGGATCTTAGCATTTATTTTTTTCTCTTCAAAAGTACCCCTAAATATTCATTTAAATTGGTCTTCTTTCTTTCACTTTTGTCCATTTCTCCTACAGTCTGTTTTCTACAAAACAAGCCAAACTTTTAAAAATGTAAATCATATTGTGTGACTTTCATGCAAATGTTTAAAACTCTCTAAGGCGTGTGCATTGTAGCTGGAATCCTTACCTTGGCCTGTGAGACTCTCCAGACTCTGGGGCCTTTCTGTTTCTCTAACCTTATCCTCTCTATTGTCCCTTCCAGCCTCACCAACTTCTTTTTGTCTTTTGACCATAACAAACTCATGTCCATATAAAATTTTTACTTGCTGTTCAATTTGTCTAAAAATGTTCTTCTGTTGTGCTGTTGGATGGCAAGCTGCTTGTCACCATTGAAATAACTCCTGTAATCCCAGCGCTTTGGGACGCTGAGGCGGGTGGATCACCTGAGGTCAGGAGTTCAAGACCAGCCTGGCCAATATGGTGAAACCCCATCTCTACTGAAAATACAAAAAAAAAAAAAAAATTAGCCAGGCATGGTGGCGAGCACCTGTAGACCCAGCTACTAGGGAGGCTGAGGCAGGAGAATCTCTTGAACCCGGGAGGCAAAGGTTGCAGTGAGCCGAGATTGTGTCACTGCACTCCAGCCTGGGTGACAGACAGAGCCTCTGTCTCAAAACAACAACAACAACAAAAGAAATATCAACTAAAATGCTGCTTTATTCTTTGAGCTGTAGCTAAAAGGAAAATAAAACAAAACAAAATAAAAATAAAATGCTGCTTCATCAGAGAGGGCTTTCCTGACCATCTTATCTGAAATACCTTTTCTCACTTCCCATCTGTCCTCTGTTTTCATTGCTTTGTTCCACCGAGTTCATTAGAACTTTTTAGAGATCAAAGGATAATCATCTTTATTGCCTCCCTGCCCTTGGCAGTAAGACCATGATAATATGGACCTTATTTATTATTTTTTAACACCTGCATACTGGCTCCAGATTAGTCCTGGACATAGTGAAGCTTAACCTAGGTTTAGCAAATAAATAAACAATGATTTCAATAATATATTCAATTGTATAATGACTGTTTAGTCAATCTATAATAATTCTGGCGAGTTCAGTGAATAAGTAACCTTGAGCAATTTGCAATTGTTCGAATCCTCTGTTGACCTCAGTTTTTGTATCTGTACAACAGAGGTAATGATTGTACTTGTCTCATAGAGCTGTTATCAGGATTGAGTAGGTTAATGCATGTCTAGCTCATAAACTGTACACACAAGATATTATGTAACCTCCCTAAAGAAGGTCTTACAATCTATTAAGATACTACAACCATACATACAATTAATCAGTGCGCTAACATTTCTCTCCCAGTGCTTGGTGGTTTTTCTAAAACAGATTTTGTAAGTAAATTAAATAAGATTCTATTTGATGCTCCAAACTTATGTACACTGGGTTAGTAATTTACAACCTCTATTTCTAAGTACTGTTTTGGGCCTGTGATATAATCCTGCAGCTGAAAGGTCTTAGTGAATAGATGCTAAGGAGAAAGGCCAGGTCACATTTTAAACACCGAACCAAATTAATCAAAATTAACAAGTCAAGCCTTATCTCCTTTATGATTAAATGCAATTACTGTTATGTAAGTGAAAATGTGTTAACAGTAGTTATGCTGCTGATTTCTTAACAGTAATATTGACCTTTCACATTAGGTATTTGCATTCACTTGTATTAGTTTTTGGCAGTTGAATATGGTGGGGAAATTGCACTTGTTGCATCATTTGGAATGTGAGACAAGATAAATTTAAGGGCTGCACCTGCTATGAAATCTTTAGTCACCACTGACTGATTTGGTTTCAATATCACAGCTGCATTTCTATTTACGTAAATATTTAAATACTTTAATTAGGGAAAGGACAAGGCTTATGTAAGATGAACCATGTATGCTGTTTTATTTACTATTTACATGTTACTACATTTCCTTGTATCTCAGGATCCTAAACTATAAAATAAGTGGATATGATTTGATTCTTAGATTCTTCCAGTTCTGAAATTCTCTAGATCCATTAAAATACGGAGAAAAACATTGGCTACTATCTAAATTGATGGACTGATGACAGTAATTTTATACAGAGGGTGCATTCAAATTCCCAAAGCAATGCTAATGACTCAATAGATAACACAGATAAATGATATGACTAAATAAGTCATGCAAACATGACTAGAATTCAAACACAGTAATATGGTACCATTTTCTGAATGATCAACATTTAAAAATTATTGCAAATTCTAGTACTAAAAATTGATATGCTCATCAGTTATTGATTACAGTGCAGTTACTAGTTACCTTTTGGAAAGAAATTTAAAGAATTTTTAAAACATTTTAATTTCAGGGAAAAAATACAAGCTCTGCCTAGCATGAGAAAAGAAAGTGGGATGGTGGTGGGTAGTTATTAGGGTCATGAGGCTCCATGTCTTAGCTGTGCCTTCATCTGTGTTGGGTTGATGCTCAGGCTGACCCTCTTTATGGACTTCATTGTTTTAATCTATATCATTATTTGTCTGTAGTGTCACAGATTTACTGTGAGAACATATATAATAGTCTGTTCTCATGCTACTATGAAGAAATGCCCAAGACTGGGTAATTTATAAAGAAAAAGAGCTTAATTGACACACAGTTCCAGATGGCTAGGGAGTCCTTGGAAACTTACATTCATGGCAGAAGGCCCCTCTTCACAGGGTGGCAGGAAAGAGAATGAGTGCCGAGTGAAGGAGGAAGCCCCTTATAAAATCATCAAATCTCTTGAGAACTCATTCACTATCACAAGAACAGCATGGAGGAAATCGCCCTCATGATTCAATTATCTTCACTTGGTTCTGCCCTTGACATGTGGGATTTTTACAATTGAAGTTGAGATTTGGGTGGGGACACAGAACCAAACCATATCAACATATGTGTTTGATATAAGTCTCATGGCTAAACTTATAGCATCATTGTGGCCATGCAATATGAAACTCTGACAGGCTAGGCCTAGATCATGAGTCAACATTTGTATCTGAGTGACAGAACTATTCATTCATTCATTTATTCTCCCTTCAAGAATATATTTAACATCTATTCACTGTGCACCAACAATATGTTAGGCACTGTCCTGGGTGCTGAAATATGGAAATGAGCAAATCAGTTTTTCTTGTCTAGTACACCACATGCCAGTGAGGAAGGAAAGAAAATAAACAAAAGTATTGGGTGGTAATAATTGCTGTAAAAAAAATTCCACTACTAGGTATATATCCAAACGGAAGAAAATTAGTGTCAAAAAGCTATCTTATTGCAGCACTATTCACAATAGACAAGATACAGAATCAAGCTAAGTATCTGTCAAAAGGTGAATGGATAAAGAAAATATAGTGTATATATACAATGGAATACTATTTAGCCATAAAAATGAATGAAATCCTGTCATTCGTAGCAATGCAGATGAGCCTGGAGGACATTATGTTAAATGAAACTAGCCAGGCACAGAAAAACAAATACCGCATGGCCTCACTTATATGTGGAAGCAAAATGTTTGAGCACATAGAAGTATAGAGTAGAATAGTGCCTACTAGAAGCTTAGAAAGGTAGGGAGGAGTGGAGACAGGAAGAAGTTGGCTAATAAATACAAAAATACAGCGAGATAGGAGTAATGTGTTCTAGTGTTTTATAACACTGGAGGGTGACTATCGTTCACCATATTGTACATTTTCAAATAGTTAGAAAATTTTCAGTGTTTCCAAAATGGAAAAAAAATCACAAATGTTTGAGGTGATGGATATGCTAACTACCCAGGTTTGATCATTATACATTGTACACACATATTGAAATACCACTTTGTACTCCATAAATAGGTACAGTTATTATGTCAATTAAAAAGTAATAAATGCTTAGCACATTTTTAAAAATTAGGGAGGCTAATAGGATAAAAGGGTTTGTTCATCTATTTGTTTGTTTGTTTTAGATAGAATGGTTAATACAGTCCTCCCTGAAAAGGAAATATTTGAACAAAGACCTCAGTCATGTGAGGGAGTGAGCCATCTGGTTATGAACATGAGAGCATCCCAGAATGAAGAGACAGTAAGTTCAAGGGCTTTGAGATGGGATTGTGCTTGAGATGAGGTATTGAGCATCTGCAAGGGGCTGGGATGGGGACATAGCATGGCAGGAACAGAGCTGGTGGATTAGTGAGAGAGCATGAGGTCAGAAAGGTACCTGGATACAGTTCTCTAAGCAAGTCTTGAAGGTTATTTTAAGGGCTCTACAGTTCATTCTTAGTGAACTGGGACACCTTTGGCAGATACTGTTATAGCTTATGGTTTTAGACTGAGAATGAACTCAAAGTGTTTCCAGAAGGAAAATTTAAGTGCTAAAAGAGGAAGAGTGAATATTGGGAAAGAATCTAAAAGTCATTGAAACTCCCAACTTTTGATTCGCCAATAAATGTGAACTTATTTTAACTACATGTGATATGAAAAAAAATTTATAACTGCAGCCTGATTTAAAAGAAATTTGATAACTGCAGCCTAATTTAAAAGATCTAGGAAAAATATTGACATGTAAAAAATTGATTAAATTATTTGGTCTACACCTATAGGTATTTTCTATTTGTTGGAATTTAACTAGTTTTCTAGAAGCTTCTGATATCTACAATAGCACAGTTGTTCTAAAGTTCATAAAGCTACCCCCCAAATTGTATCATTTTGGAGGAGTTTATGTAGATTGGACAACTCTAAATACAGTTTTAGTCTGCTCAGGATTCTTTCCCATCTTCATTTGGGAATACCTTCTCCATTCCATACAATTTTGGTAGGAATTTCAGTCAAAATTCTATAGCATAATCTCCCATCCCTTCTACCCCTACCACTACAAGGATGTGTGCCTTATGTAGACTAGGCCACACAGAACACCACATCTTCCTACATCTTTAAGAGGCATCAGCCCAAGGGAAACTGCCTGTCTTCAAATTTCTGCTGGAAATGAAAAAGGCTAACCTTTGAATTTTAAGTTCACAGAAAATTGTGTTAGAACTGTTACAATGAAGAAATCCAGTCAATGTAACAGAAAAGCACATAATGAGGCCAACACATACAGGATGCAGGGCTGAGAAATTAAGAAGGAGAAAAAGAGAGAGCAGGTAACGTGATGACATAATTTGATCAAACTGAATCTGAAGATGGTCTGTCCTTGGACTTTTGGTTATGTAGCAAGACTTTTTTCCTTTCCTGTGGTTTAACATGGCTGAATTTGGATCTCTCACTTGCAACTGAACTAATCTTGACTAATACAGAGCAATAAAAGACAAACTGTAGAATGTATCGGAAGGTAGTTTCCAAAGCTGGAGAACAATACGTCAGTTGTTCCTAAGAGAAAGGACCTCTGAAAAATAGAACTTTAGCAAGAGTAACAATCTTTTTTCTCAACCAGTGTCTGTGTTTAGTAAATACTGGTAAATTGTCCAAACTATACCCAGGTCAACTCTAGAGACATTAATAAGAAAACTCCTTGTTTGAAAGTTTGGGAACAGACTCTTTTGGCTTATGAAATGGTACCGATGGATTATTTCATTAGAGTGTGAGCTATCAAGTCTTGATGATGGCTTGGAGGCAGGATAGCCAATAGTGACAATTGGAAGGTGAAATGAAGATGAGTGAAGACTGAACTCTCAAGAATGGGGTAGGACAAATGATGGACATCCCAAAATAATTCTTCAGGACTTTACTAAGGAGGAGCAAATGGCCTATTCCTTGTTGGTAGTAGGGTTTTATGAGGTCTCAGACCAGGAATATGAATAAGTAATATCTAAGGAAAAAATTGGGTCATGTGTGGTTACTCACGTCTGTAATCCCAGCACTTTGGCAGTGGGTGGATCACAAGGTCAGGAATTCAAGACCAGCCTGGCCAACATGGTGAAAACCTGTCTCTACTAAAAATACAAAAATTATCTGGGTGTGGTGGCGCGAGTCTGTAATCCCGCTACCCAGGAGGCTGAGGCAAGGGAATCACTTGAACCCCGGAGGCGGAGCTTGCAGTGAGCCAATATCGCACCATTGCAGTCCAGCCTGGTGACAGAGCGAGACTCTGTCTCAAAAAAGAAAAGAAAAGAAAAGAACAAAATTGGAGGATAGAGTGGTAGGAGAGATGAGAGAGTAAGAAAAGGGCATAAGAAAGACAATTTAAAAGGGAGGATGTATGACAAAATAAACACATGAAATAATAATATATTTTGAAAAAAATAATGGAATGGCTCAAAGAAGGGAAACGGCAAGGTGGGGGGAAAAGAGAGAGAGAAAGAAAGAGAGAACAAAGCAAAAGTTGCTTTGATATAGGCAAATTTACACATTTTAAAAGGTGTTTAAATATTTAGAAACTTCATTGTATTGTTTTCTCCTTGTCTGACATCTAGGTGTAATTATGGTTTGCTTTATACCAGCAGTTAAAAGAAAGAAAACAATAGCAACAATTTCAGATCAACATTTTTTTTTTTTTTTAGAATGAGTGTTTCTCTTTGCTTCAAACTTTGTCGTGTAAACTAGAAATTCCATAAAAACATTTAGCATCCACTATAAAACGTGGTTTGGTAGTCCTGTCCATAAGACATTAATTTACTAAACCAATTTTATTTAATTATTTTTTCCACTCTAGATTTTGACCTACTAATAGAGTTTTTTTTTTCCACATTAAAATTGCATTTTAAAATTCTTCATCTTTATCAGCTGTTTACCAATGTTCCAGGTATCATTTTAAAACAAAGTTCTGATTTTTTTCATCATAAAAACTTTAATTTGAAATACTAGACAGCTTATATTAATAGGTATGGGACATGTAATTGCCAATATTAAACTCCCTAAGTATTATGTTGTAATGATTCATAGCACATAAATAAATGCCATTTATGCTGTAAGAGAAATTGGGTTATAAATACTGTGCATTAATCTGTTTATTCTTGTATCCCGATTGCCTATATAGAAGTCTAGGAAGTTCTCAGTTTTTTTCATGCATGATTGAATGAATGATGTCTAATATTTTATTTTATATTTATGGAAACTGAGACCCAGGAAGTAAAACAATTAGCCCAATGTAATACTCTTTAGTGGAAAAGTAGTGATAAGGTTTTACATTTCTTGATTCTTGGTCCATTTCTCCTTTCACAATTGCCTTTTCTCACCTGGGTTAAGAAGAAGAGGAAGAAAAAAGACACCTAAGTCTATCCAAGTTAATATTTCTTTAACAGCAAAATATATATATTTTAATTACGAAAAATTCTGAGGCCACTTTGATGTTTCATCTATGTTATACCAAATGTTCAGATATTTTTAAATGCTAGTTGAATATATTTCACACTGAAGAAAACCAGAATTAAGTGTTTAATAAGCTCTTATAATCTACTTCAATTAGCTAATTTAGCTATGAAAATAATCTCAAAGGACTAGTTAATTGAAATGTTGTCGAAAATCCTGTTTATCATTACTAAACACCTGTCATAGTTTTAGTACTTCCCTTAAACTTCTCCAACAGTCTTTGTATTTTAATATGTTTTTGAGATTTAAATATATATTTTGCCATGTTTATTTCCCCACCAGGATTTTAAGTGGCTTGAAATGTCTGTCTTCACTGTCCTGACTAAACATTTGGAATCACTGCAATGATCTCTGGGCTGAACAAAAAGTTTCTATCTGCAGTTAGATGAATGTTATTACCCCACAAAATACATTTAAAAATGTTTGGTTTTAGTGCATGTTTATTTCATGACTGATTTGGAAATGTGGAAATCCCCATAAGCCTTGGTGACTGGGGCTGTTATTCCTAACACAGAGTTAGAATGTTGTAAACGTGAAATTTTATACAATAATGGGGTTGAAATTGGAACCAAGAGAGGGCGGGAGCTTATAGTTGACTTGAATTAATGCTTTGCCTTAAGTAGGATGCAGAAATACCCATTCCAAGAATTTTATAAAATAGGAAGAAAGGAAAGTATATGTGGAAATACACATCAACTACCATAAACCAGAGCCTACAAAGCAAAAAGCATAACATCAAAACAGAGTCTGATTAGATTGGCAAGTTTACAATCTGTCTCAGTATTCAATAACATTCCCAGCTTCTGACCCAGTCCAACTCAGTGCTGAACCTTATGGCTTGACCTTTCAAGACTCTCACTTGTTATGATTTATTCTTCAACGGTTATAGACTTGTTGCATAGAAACATCTCACAAGAGAGTGTAGTTCATTTCTCAATTTCCCAGCAGAGATGCATCAGAGCAAACTCAAGCATTGGGTTTCTAGCATGTTCATTCATTTCTTTAAGGAATTAGATTCTGTTTCCCAAAACAGAGTCTGGAGAATGATGCTCATTTCCAGTAACATTCCCATTTGAATTCATTTATTTTTATTTATTCTTTTTTTTTATATTTTTTGAGACAAGAGTCTCACTCTGTCACCCAGGCTGGGGTGCAACGGTGGGACCTTGGCTCACTGCAACCTCTTCCTCCTAGGTTCAAGTGATTCTCCTGCCTCAGCCTCCCTAATAGCTGGGACTACAGGCATGTGCCACCACACCTGGCTAATGTTTTGTATTTTTAGTAGAGACGGGGTTTCACCATGTTGGCCAGGCTGGCCTTGAACTCCTGGCCTCAAGTAATCCACCCACCTCGGCCTCCCAAAGTGCTAGGAGTACAGGTGTGAGCCACCGTGCCTGGCCTCTATTTTGTTATTATTATTTGATTGTTGGTTGAAATTAAGAAAAATTGGTTACTGAATACTTCTTAATTCTCAAAGAATTAAGGGGCAGTAGTTTTCAAATTGTTTTATTCTCATAGGGCATTATAAAGGTCTTAGTTTTCTATCGCAACTGTAATAAATAACCACTTATTTATTACAGTAAATAAGCATTTACTAGCTTAAATAAATAAGCATTTACTAGCTTAAAACACAAATTTGTTCTCTTACAATTCTGTTAGGTTAGAAATTTGATGTGGTTCTCACTCTGAAACCATGGTGTCAGGAAGGCTGCATTTCTTTCTGGAGCCTCTAAGAGTGAATCCATATCTTTTCCTTTTTCAGCTTCCAAAGGACGTTCACCTCCCTTGGCTCACAGCTTTCTTCTCTCTTCAAAGCTATCAATGGCAAGTTGAGTCTTTTTCCCATCATATCATTCTGATGCTGACCCTCATACGCCTGTCTTTTCCACATTTAAGGATCCATTAGCACCATCTGGAAAAGCCAGGATAGTCTCCCTATTTTAAGGAAATAAGCATCCTTAAAATTAGCAACCTTATTTTAATTCCCCTTTCCATGTAACATAATATAATCGCAGGTTCTGAGGTTTAGGATGTAGACACCTTTTCTTTGGTGGAGAGTGTATTATTCTGCCTTTAACAGATGACTCTAAACAATGTTTGTTTCTACTCAATTCTTATAGTGCTACACACACACACACACACACACACACACACACACAAACTCATAACTTTAAGGAAAAAAATTAAAACAAGTAAAAATATTCCCCATGCTTAGGTTTAGTTGATTTTGGAATATCAGTATTTTCACCTATCGGAAGTTGATGACTTGAAGAAGTAGATGACAAGATGACCCACGACCGAGAAGAGAAGGCAGTTAGAATACAAAAGTGATGGTGGGGCGCGGTGGCTCACGCCTGGAATCCCAGCACTTTGGGAGGCCCAGGCGGGCGGATCACCAGGTCAGCAGATTGAGACCATGCTGGCTAACCGTGAAACCCCGTCTCTACTAAAAATACAAAAAAAAAAAAAAAAAAAAAAAAAAAACAATAGCCAGGCGTGGTGGCGGGCGCCTGTAGTCCCAGCTTCTGGGGAGACCCAGCTGCTGGGGAGAGTGAGGCAGGAGAATGGCGTGAACCCGGGAGGCGGAGCTTGCAGTGAGCCAAGGTCGTGCCACTGCACTCCAGCCTGGGCGACAGAGCGAGACTCCGTCTCAATCAAAAAAATAAAAACAAAACAAAACAAAAAAAATACAAAAGTGATGATTACAAGGGTTTCCCATTTATGTCATCACTTCCAGAAATTCCCACTGAATAAGTTGTAACAAGATATTAGAAGAATCAACCAAATATGTTTTCTTCTTTAGACAACGTAACTCAAAGTGACAAACAATTTTGGTAGTCAAACATTATGTCTCTTATGACTTTCATAACTTCCCTCTAGTTCTCGTAAGTATAAAGTCTCCTGAATAAAGAAAATCTCTACCAAAGCTCTTCTCTTAAAAAAATTCATTCTCAAGAAAAGAAAATTTATTTCTCAAAATGTGCTATTTTTAAACGCACTAAAAAAAGAATAGTAATGTTAATATAAAAATTTGGAACTTTCTTAAAGTCTCTAAGGACTGCTGGCATGGGGCGGGTTTCTTTTGGCTGTATTTGTCATTTCCTGCCCTCCAGAAATAAGACACCTAAACATAAACACCCTCAGGATTTCTCTTCATGTCCTACTGCCAATGATAATACCCTGTAAATGAGAGATACTGGCTGCTATAGAATATTTACATAGTAGAGAGTACTGCTTAAAAAAATCTGTTTATATGGGTCAAGAGATCCTTTTCTAAGAGAAATATAGCTTACAATGCAATATTTGAAGTATTAACTCTCTACCGTCATTCTTTTATATTCCAAATTGTTGTATAAAGATGAAGACTCCAATATTTGACTAAATTTGGGCACGTTGTTCCCTTTTTATTTAGTTTGGCCCCAGCTTCTAATAAGCTTTTTTTGAACTAAATATAATAAGTCAAAACACAAATACTTGTACATTAAGTGCAAGATGGAAATATCATGGCACAAAAAGTGCTGTCTAAAGTTATATTCATTAGTATATTCTATGTTGTGCTGAAATAACAATCAAAACAAGTTAGTGGCTTCACACCCCAGAGGTTTCTTTCTGAGTCGTGCTAAGTTTTTGTCCATCCAAGTGACTCTCTCATGCAGGTTTCCTCCAAGTGGAGATTTTGTTGACACATGAACCTTCAAATCCATAGTTCCACCATTAGAACATGAGTCTTCTTCCATGATTATCATAGAGGGAAAGAGTGCGTAGAGATTCATATCAGCAATGAAATGCTTTAGCTGGGAAATGACCCATGTCACTGCTGGTTGTTTCCAGACCCGAACCAGTTGCATGTTGCTACCTGGATGTAAGGGTCACAAAGCCTAACCATTCCAGAAACCCGGAGAGGGAAGATAAGTACATATGTGTGAGTACTAGGGGCTGTACCATAGCTGTCAAAGACAAATAAAACTAATTTATGTATGTTTTTGCAGTCTCTTTAAATTATATCATTTTTTCACATAGAATAGAGTCACTATGTTGAAGGCAAATTTTCAGTCAGCCCATTGAATATAATATTTTTCCTTAAAAAGTCATAAACCATTCTGATGTGCTTTGCAGGAGTGTATTTCAATGTCATTTATAACCAATAAAGAGCGTTTTTGATTTAGTGAAGTAAAAATTATCTATTCAGTTTCTATTTAATCTGTCAAAATAACAACTGGCAGTGACAAGTATATATATAGTCTCTATATAATAATTTTACATGCATATATATGTATAATTTCTTCAGATTCATGATCCTAGTAGCTAGTATGGGCCAAAAAGCATAATGTTTTGTTGAAAACTATCTTTCACAAAGACAGTAAAGGATTTGAACTTTCCAGACAGGATTTATGTTTGTATCAAAACCTGTATATCTGTCATGAAAATAATTTATATAAATTTTTTTTCTGAAATCTCTCCTATGTTTAGACTTAAAATTATTCATATAAAGCAAAATAAATTGTCTTGGTTAGAAGACCTTAAACATCATTATTAAATTATTGTATAATACAGGTATTTTTTTCTAATATTAAACTTACATGCCTTATACAAGAAGGTTAATTAAAATTATGTATTTTGATTTGCTCCCAGGGTTGGTTCTAATCCACTGTATAATGACCATTGCCCTAAACTGTCACTTATGAAGTACATATCGCACATAGTTTGCTCAGGACCAAAAGCCACTTATGCCCTGAATTCTGAGTTTTAAATATCCTGGGTAATTTATTCTTCTTTCTTCTGACATGCATTTGCTCCTGACTTTTTCAAAATAATTTTTATTCACAAATCATTTCCTTGGATCTTTCTCCTGGGCCCGTATTCTGTTTGTAGAATATTGAGCTTAGTCCTTCTTCATTTTCATCTGCTGTAAGCGTGTGGATGATATAAACCTGGGTATCTGGGAGCAGTTTCCTAGGAAACAGGAAGGGCAGCCCCTATGTTTGCCGTGTTCTGTCCTCATCACTTATATGAGCCCTTAGCAATATTTCCTTTTATTCCCTCCTGTGTCTTCCTTCTTTATGCTCAGCTCCAGACTCATGTTGGTAGAGTAACAAGGTGAAACTCATGCTCTCTAGCTGGCCCCATTACTCTTCCAATGCTCACCTACCCAGTTGTCACTCCTCCTGAGTTATGTGTTTCCTAATACCAGATAGAGGTTGGGGCTTGGGAAAATACTATCAAATTTTCGTCTCTAGATTTATACTTTTCTATCTGATTAAAGCAGCCATAGCAACTTGGTATACCTAAGTATTAGGACACAATCACAGAAGCCTTGTTTCTGGTATCATGCGTGTTTTGTAAACATTTTCAATTATCATCACCATAAAAAAATGAAGACTTATGGTAACAAAATACTTATTTGTCTTCTTAAGTGCTTGTTTGTAATTTAGTTTAATGATGCTACACTTTCTTGTGCTCTCTCTAGACCTCAAGGGCCATTTGTATTGATTTAGCCATTTGGTTTGTTTCAGTAACAGCCACATAAAACACAGAGTGGAAAAAGGAACTTTTCTGATGTGGAAATTCACACTTATCAGTGTATTAGAACTTTTGATTCTGGGTGACATCTAGGAAAGTATTCTAATTCTGTAAATATAAATTTAGATGAACATTATAAAGGTAAACTTAACTTTCATGGTTACTCATTTTGCATTTTTAGAATTATATACACAAGCACACATCAATTGATAAATAAAGTTTGTTGAATTATTTTGCCCTGGAAATCCAGGTTTCTTATATTATTTCTGGTTAATATGTAAGACAGTGGAGTAAAAAATGAATTAGGACAAAACAAAGCAAATAGGCTAAAAAAAAAAAAAAAAAAAAAAAAGGAGATGAGAAATCGACTAATTGAAGTCACCCTTAGATTGTGCCTCATTGTTTCTGGTATAAAGTCCCCTGAGAAAATACTACTTTTATTTTAACACACAACAAAGTGATTTTTAAAATTATTTTTGATTATGATGTTCATTGAAATGATCATATTTTTCTTTACACATAGCATCCTTAACTTAGTTAACTGTATAACTCAAATCCAAGAGAACTGGAATTTGAAATCACAGAGAGTCTGTCATTTAAGGTACTCAAGCATTTCATTGCAACTTATTATCCATGACAGGTTTTTCATTACATTTTTACGGGGTTGAAATATTAAAGCATTCATTTGGATACAGGTATCTAGTTGAAAAATGAATCCAACTATCAATCATGAAAAATCCCCATAAGACTATTGCACTGCAAGGGGAGGATGGGGTCAGAAAATACTATTCTGTGAAAATTTATAATACTATATATATAGTACATGTAGAAATGGTATGCACGCATGAGAAAAAAGAATCATTTCATGCTTATTTACAAATGACCAGAGAAACATTTGGGGTCACTTCATATCATTAGGACCATTAACTGTGATTTGAATTAAGAAAATGGAATTTAATAATCTTTGATGAGATGCCTGATAAGTGCCAAGGACTGTTCTGGGAACACTGAAATGAATAAAATACGGTACCTTCATTTCGTGAGCCCAAAGTCTATCGGAAGAGACAGACATACAACGTGGACTCAATACTCTTTTGCCCTTGTGGAAACTGACAGAGCTCACCTTCCCTTACCAAATCAATCTTCTGTGTGTCTCAGCAACACAGCCAGCTGGTTTCCTTTGTCGCATCAATGTTCCTGAAAACACCATGCTGGAGATTTCAGATACTTTTCCAAAAATGAATTTCCAAAAAGTTTTTTTTACATTGGCAGCAAACTTGGATAAAAATATAAGTGAGATTACAATAAATATAGTTCATTTTGATGTGTACATTCTGTTAAGTTGACTTTTTAAAATTATCGGTCCTATTTGCTAGAAGCAACATGGTCCAAAAAAGAAAATTAAAAATTGAATAAGTAGATCTCAGTCACATTTTTATTCTAATAAAGGTTTTCTGGACAATGCTGAAAATATTTTTTATATTTTTCCTTATTGATAGGCAAGAAAAGGTACTTTGTCTTTTCCTTTTTTTCAGTGCAAATATATTATAATTAGCCTATTTAAATGTCTCCAAAACAAAGTTGGCAGAATTTCTCAAGGTGGGCACCAGAAGGAAATGCAGTCTCATCTCAGCCAAGGTTAGGTTACAAAGCCAAGAGTATCAGGCAAACATTGCATGGGGTCAGATCCCCCTTGAAAATTGTTTGGAATGTTTCCATGTTTCAGACAGCCATAAGATATCTAAAAGCCAACACCACTGCATGTGTAACTGTGGATATTTTGTAGTTCATTTCTTTCATTTTTATTCTAAAGTAGGATACATAGATATTTCTTTAGACGATGAGAAATTAAGTAGTTGTCTTACAGTTTAGTGTCTTTGTTTATGAAAAATATCTATCTTTAAACATTCAAATTTCACCAAGAGTGGCACCCAGGGAGAAATCAATTTAGAAAACATGCTCTGATCTCCATGTAAATCTCTTCCTGTCCTCCTTTTATTCCCTCTAGTCTCAGAGAAGGAAGCTGATCCACTTCTGCTTATGAAAATGATATCTACTTCCGTTCAGACCTTGTTCCATCTCTCTTCACTCTCTGTGGTTGAATTAGATTTTACCTTTGTTATCCACTGAATCTTCCCATGAAGTCTATGAAGATATGACTCCTCTAACAAAATGTATGATCTTGATTTCAGAATTTTTTATAATAAGAAAAAAACTCTAAAAAAATCATATAAACAGGCTAATAACTGTCATTTATATCACAGAGAAAAGAAATGCCAATCCAAGGTTCTGTATTCAGCAAAAATATCCTTAGGAATGATGGGGAAATCAAGAAATTTTTAGGTGAAGAAAAACTAGGAATTTTTTTTTTTTTTTGGCCAGCAATTTAACCCTTAATAAATAACTAACCAAAGTTCTCTAAATAGAATATAAATGATAACAGAAGAATACCTGAAACTCCAGAAAGGAAGGAAAACCATGGATATTTATAAAAATGGGAGTGATTGTGTATTCCTTTAATTAGTTTATTAAATCACATTTCATGGTTGGAGCCAAAAATGTAACACTATCTTACATGCTATTCAATGGATATTCAGGAAACACTTAAGACAAACAACTCTATTTAAAAAGTAGAGAGGGCAAAAGGAAGTCAATGAAAGTTTTCTACACTTCACTTGAGTGATAAGACATCAGTGCCAATAAACTATGATAGGTTACACATATATACTGTAATTTCTAGACAAGTCACCATGAGAACTATACAAAGTGGCACACTCAAAAACACTGTAGATTCATAGGAAAAATTTCTAAAACATATTCAAGAAACCAACAGGTAGGCCAGAAAAGAGAAACAAATAAATTAGAAACAGAAAATAAATAATAAAATGGCAGATCTAAGTCTTGATATATCAACAATTTCCTTAAATGTAAATGGTTTGAATACACCAATTAAAAGATAAAGTACATTTCAGATCAAAGAAAATGGCTAGAGAAAAAGAAGGACATTACATAATGTTAAAAGGATCAATCTACCAGGAATTTGTAGGAATTCTAAACATGTCTGCCTCAAATAACCGCATAGACTGCCAGGCAAAATCATTGTTACCAAAAAAGAAAAAAAAGTTATAGAAATTATTAATAAAATTTATACTATGCCCTGAACAGTCAAGAATGTTAATATGGCATGTGGCATTGTATCTAAAAGTAGAAGAAGGTTTGAATCATCTGAATTAGGATCCTCTGGGTGCTTTGCAAAAGTGAAAATAGTTCACCCAAGAGCAGTAGACCTTGAATGGGAGAGCTAGGAGTAGAGCCGTGGAATTCACAATTTGAACAAGCTCCCAGATAATTCTTTCTGCAGCCTGAAGTTTGAATTCTGAGAGTTAAGAATCATGCATTTGGCATGATTGCAGCACAGGACTTATCATCCATGGAGAAATAGTTGGTACTAGAGAAAAAACAATCACTGTATTTGTGACTAAGGTAGAGGGAGAGTAGGGCCTTAGTTATAGTTCTAGTTGAAACTGATAATATTTTTGTTCACAATCAATATATTTGTTGCCAGAATGTAGGACAGAGCAAATAAGTGAGTGAAGAGAGGCAGAAAGAGAAGAGAAGCATTTTACCAGGAGCCTCAGGGGCAGATTGGCATGGAGGGGTTGCTTCATGGAGAGACCGCCCATGACTGAGGGAGAGAGGGAGGGAAATCAGGGATAAGCAGGTGTCCCATTGCTTTGCTTCTGTACTTCTCTGTGATCAAGCAAGCTAATAATGCAAATAGTGCAGTTGGCTCTGACTGAGTGAGGCAGCAAGAGAGCAGAGTAGTTTCACCTGTGAGGTCAGCAGTGTTGGAAGTCCTAGTAAATATTATCCTTGTTGTGAGCATCACCAGTCGCAGGTGGCCACAGCAAGCATGACAGAATAGGGGACCACTTTTAGCAGAGAAACAGAGAAAATAACTGCCCATTTTCTATACTATAAGAAGATAGCATTACTTCTTAAAGTCTGTCGGTAGTTAGTTTGTGGGTTCCAAAGTTCAATGTGATGTAAGTGGGATTAGGACCAGTGAAATTTGGGTACCTTGTTAATGTGAGCCCTGTTTATTGTCTGAGATAGCCATCTGATTATCAAATGACTGAAAAAATAGAATTCTAAACCCAAGAAAAATGATGTGTGTGCTTACAGTGTACCTTGTGGAACTCAGTACTATAGTTTGAATAATTGCACTTTCCAAAATTCAACAAATTAATCCTGCCACGTATCATAGAAGGTTAATTCCTTTTAATAAGTAAGTAAAAGAACCTATGTATTTTTAGAACATGTAAAGGTACTGAAAGAGTGTTTGCTGTTTAAATAGTCTGAAGTTAAAAAAAGAAACACTGAAAACAATAATAAAAATATGTTCTTCAAGCTATTTTCACATTCTCATTGAGCAAAAACAGTAAGTTTAGTAAAAGTCTCAAGAAATGTCATAAAAGGGAAGTTGTTCAAACCTCTGTAGCTCTACTCAGTTGGGGAATTATTGGAAAGGCCTTGAGTTGCAGTGGACTGACTTGTGTCCTATGGTATAAAGCACACAGTCCAGGAATGACATCTGAAATGACAGAGAGTTACCATCTTTAGTATAAACCTCAGAACTCAAAGAGATGCCAAGAGATGGACACATTTTGGGTTGTTTGGCTCCAACAAGTCTTAACTGACAGGCATCTATCAAAATGTGAAGTTTCTTAATGCTTTATGCAGGATTAAGAAACAATTTTAGGACCTGTAGAACTAACATTTAAGAGTATTTAAAATATAGAGAAAGGGCATTCTCAATATAGTAAACTTTGTGGAATAATCCCAGGCAGGCCTGGGTAAAATGCTTAGTTTGTAAAATTCATCTGAGTTTATTAATTCACAAAATGTCTTAAGTCCGTTGGGACAAAGTACCATACATTAGGTCGTTTATAAATGAAAAACATTTATTTCTCACAGTCCTGGAGGCCAGGAAGTATAAGATAAAGGTGGTAGCAGAGCTGATAAGTCTTTTGAGACCCATTCCTCAAGGACAGCAACTTCTTGCAACATCTTTACATGATAGAAAGGGCCAATGAGTTCCCTTGGGTCTCTTTTATAAAGACATTAATCCCATTCATTAGGGCTCTGACATATGACATAATCACCTTCCAAAAAAGCCTGCATCTTAATACTGTCACCTGGGAGGTTAGATTTTCAATATGAATTTTGAGGGGACACAAACATAAGTACCCTAGCCCACGACATAAGGGTAAAGTTGTACATATAGAAGTAATAAAATTATTCTAGTGAAATGACATGTGGGCAGTGCTCTGCATGCTCAAAATAAGAACACAGTAACCAGGTATTTAATAAGTAGATGGTTTGTGAATGAACACCCCAAGAGTAAAGACCTTCCTCCCCGAAATGCAACTGCACAATGACCTACATAAGCTCTGAAAATTCTGTTGAGTTACCTTTAGAAGACACATTTGGAATCAGAAAATATTGCCCCCAAAATCAGCTGCCTGAAGAGTACAATCATAATTTCAAAACAGAGTTAAAGAAGATATCAAGAGCTGAGGAGCATAAGTGAAGACAGCTTATTTCTTGCTCAAGCCCATGGTTAATTTGGACAAATTTCCTGGGCAGCCACTGATTCAGAGACCTGGACTGCTCATCAACATATGTCTCCACCATCTTGGAATCCTTTGCTTCTGGCCACATAGTCTGGGGAGAGATAGCATGGAAGATTGTGCAGGATGTTTTATGACCAGGTCTGGCCTGAGAGAAACAAATACTACCTCTTCTTGTATTCCAGGAGCCAGATGCAGGAGGACTATGAAATATAGCATTGTGTGCAAAAAAGTGAAAGCGATGCTGGCTACATAATTATTATAGTCTGTATTTCATAGGTTTGTATTGGTAAAGTTATCTCAAACTGTGAATTTAATGACAGCTTAATAAAAGCAGTTATAAAACATAAGCAAAGGGGAAAAACTTCTTTTACCAAAAGAGACATGACATTAGAGGAATGTAAAAGCCAGTTAGATATGTTGGACTTTTTCTTAAAAAGTTCATATATGTAACTAGATAAGCCAAACAAATACACACACATACACATACACACATGCAAACACAAAACAAAAATGTAAAGATAAGATTAAATAGACATATTTATGTATCAAAAGCATGGTGTATGCACATGATTTATTGCATCTGGGGTCTGTAATTTAGAGATAAATCCCCAAATTCCCTAGCAGAGCATCCAGTTTCTGCAGGCATGCTGGATAGCATCTCTTACACCAAATTTCAAATCAAAGGAAACTTACTTTTAACTCTTTTATTTTTGGTGGACACATAATAATTAAACATGTTTATAGGGTTCAGAGTGATATTTCAATACATGTATATGTGTTGAGATGTGTAATGTGTAATGTTCAAATAAGAATAATTAGCATATCCATCGCCTCAAACATTTGTCACTTCTTTGTATTGGGAACTTTTGAAATCCTCTCTTCCAGCTTTTTGAACATATACAATAAATTATTGTTAACTATATACACCCTACAGCACCATAGAGCACTAGGACTAATATCATACTTAATACTTTAGCTCATATGGAGGATGTGCTTAAAATTCCAAAGAATATATGTGCATTCAGTCTTCAAAAGTATCCAAAATCATTTATGTGAATACAAAAGTCATCCTATGTGATGGGTCTTAGTAAGAATAGAGATCGACAGTACATTTTTCTCTCTCAAAGTTATGTAATCAATACCTCTTTTAGAATTGTATGTAAAAGGCTATGCCTAGCAATGTAGGCCAACTCCACCCAGAGCTCGTGGCCTTACTTGGAATGAGAGGTGGGTTTGGAAGCCTGCTAGAAGAGAAAAGGATCATTTATTTGCCTGCATAAACATATATTCATTTAGTGTGTTTGTGCATAGACTACCTCTATCCCTACCTCCAAAGAGAAGATCAAACACAACAGATTGCATGTTTTACAAAAACCACACACATCTAAATCCATTTTTACTAGCAGTGGGCTAAATTTACTTTGCCTTAATGTGTAACGCATTATCTGATTGCTTTCAGTGACTGATCCATCCAGCCTCCGTATCAGATTTATAGGAACATAGGGGAAATACTTAGAGTGAATCAATTTAAATGCGATGTTGAAGAAAAAGCGACCTTTGTGTGAAATCCAGATTTTATGAATGTGCTTTGTTTCATGTGAGCAGAAACATCAGTCATACGTATACCATTAGCATAAGGAGTCACACAGAACATTAAAAGCTTTAACAGGAAGAGCGCTTGAAATAATTTAGTGCTGATAAACAGCACTGCAGGCAAGGTTTTGGCAATTTGTGATAAACCACACATTTTAAAAGACTCACAGAAATCTTTCTAAATGTGCATTACACTGGAGTCACAGTGAGTTCATGGGGGTTCTCAGAAGAGTATTTTCAGGGCTGGACATTTTGCCATGGTTAACAAGAAAGTCGTTTCAGTAAACAGTGGGAAGTCTGCACACTTTAACAATGTTCCAATTCTGGATGCTGGCAAACCAAGACAGGTAGTAACAGCTCAGTCAATCAAGGTTGTGATTCTTGATCATGGCAAACTATAAAAGATAGTAATGCTTTTTAAAAACTAAAAGTAGGGAGAAGTTTAGTTTAAAAAAAAAAAAGTAAAAATTCTTAAATGCTGGATAAGTTGACACAATTTTCTTACCATTTTTGTTTCTCTGTACATTATCTTTTACCACTTACCCTGGGTATTTGCAAGACACATTTCAATTCTATTACAGTTTCTATAAAAAATTCATAAAATAATTAATTTGCTAGAATAATTTTTAAAAATGGTTAATGCCCTTAGAAAAATTCATGTGATGAAAGAAGCTATTACATTTTTGTATAAGGAAGCCTCTATATAAAGCTGACTACAATATCTGAACCCATAGTTACTGGGCACGTAGTCAAGAATAATCCTTTTGAAATTTGATGACATAGCAGTCTCTAATGGGTATAGTAGTTTAATTCTAACTAGAATAGGACAACACAAAAAAACAACAATTCATGACTTCTGGAAATAATTAGTAAAGGTATAATAATTTTGGAATTTTTTTGCTTTAAATATTTTTTGCATTCAATCCTTTTTGAGGGACAGATAAGATAAAATTAATTGCATTGGGACTTTAGCACATTTGGGCTTGTATCTTTCTTTATAGAAGTGGATATAATGGCATCCTCTCTAGATATAATTTGAACTGTATGGAAAATATGTAATTTATTGGAATTCTAGGAAGGCTGGGGAAAGATAGTCAGCCAGTTGGCACTTATCCTCAAAGAGGAGAAGGGAACAGACCAAATAATCTAAATGATCATGCTTTCTAGGGATGATATAAAACAATGGTTATTCACTGTCAGTACATCCCTACAAAGACAGTGGAATATAAGTACAATCCTAGAAATAGAACAAAAGAGTGCAAAATAGAGGAACCCAATTGTCAGAGAAATGCTGAGATGAACAGAACTGTCAAATGGGGTGTTTGGTCAGTGTTTTGCTCTGTAATGTGAATCCTCCTGCCTCCCTTGAATCTTTGGTACAATCCACTTTAATCCTAAATGCTTTTGCATGGGCATGTTCTTTACTTTGAATGTAAAGAAGTGCTGAGTATGTTTTCAATGTTAGTATAAGTGAGGAAGGAGGCTATGTATAAGATCACCCACATTTTGAAACATTATCCAAGGCTTTTAATTTACGATGCAGTGAAAGTTCCATCTTTGATGAAGTATTCCCTTTCTATTCAATGAAGGTGCCAGGGTGCACCTTCATTGTCACCATCAAGCTGTCGCTCTACTGATGCACAAAGATGGTTGCAATCAGGGAAATGATTCTGAGATCACTATTTCATTTTCTTCTTCTTCTTGTGGCAAGAACATATAGCGTGAGTTGTACTCCTTAACATTTTAAGTGTATGGTACAGTATTGCTAATGATCAGTACCATGTTCTCTTCTGAGTCTGCTCCACCCTTGACTCATTGTTTCAGAGAGAAAGTAGGACAACTGTGGTATTGTGTGAGCAAGTCTTAAAGCATACCTTATGAAATCACCAGCTAATAGTCAATGTTTAATTCAGTATTGACTGTTATCCAATATCATAAGATGAAATTCTTCCTTGAAGCAGAAGAGGTACCTATTATGGATTTGGCACTCAGAATCCACTTCACTTGATTAGACAGGATTTTCTCTAGTCTGAGCTGAAACGTGGAGTTGTCCATCAAATATGCGTGGAAAACCCCATCTGACAATACTTGTCACCAGTGACCAAAGCCATTTGCAAAGCATGAAATGGTTATTGTAAGAGAGTACCACTAAAATCCTGCAGGAGAGACAGAGAAGCAATGGAGGTTAATACAATGTTCACAGTTTCAGTCTTTAGGAATAATATGTGGATATGTGGCTGCAGATGCCTCTCTCTCTGTGGGAATACCTACAAGCGCACCTATGGTATGTGGTTATGCAGACAGCTGCTGTGATTTCTATCAAGTTTGTGATCACTAAATCATGACAGAGAAAAGAACTGCATGTGAGTGTATTCCTTACATCAGCAGTAATTTATCGAGTGCCTTTTATGGCATACAATATTGTAATTGTAGGACATATGGTAGTGAGAAAAAAAAAAAAAAAAAAACAATGTCCTTGGCCATATAGAGTTTTCATCTTATTTTTTTTGTGTGTGTAAGGCTGTAAAACAAGGTAGGTTGACTGAAATTCTTTATTAAAGAAGCACCTTATGAAGAAGCACCTTATGGAGAAGCCCAATTGTAGAAATTCAGAATTCGTTGAAGAGAATTGAACTAATCTGTGAAAGCCTGCTCTTAGTGAATTAAATTTGAGACAAGAAAGAAAAGAAGGCAATAATACACTCAGTGTGTAGGACCAAATCTCTGAGGTTGAAAATTGGTTCCAACCTGGGGAACTAGAATAACTGGACTAGGGCTCATTTCCCAGATGCCACATTCTGATGAGAAACACTGGGGCAGCAGGACAATTCAGGTCTCTCATCTCTGTTCAGGTGTCTCCTGAGAATGCATCTGAAACTTTAGTTGAAAACGTTGACCATTAACTCATGTGGGGAGTGGGTAGGAAGGTGAGTTACAAACAGAAGAACAGGTACCACAAATAGAACATGTCTATCGGGTGCCAGAATGATTACAGCAAGATTACAGAAGAAGCAAACTATTGTCTAGCTGTCTATGGAGTGAGAATACTCGCTTATTTGTTTTTATTCATTGTTTTGGTGGCAATGGTCTATGACTTGAGTCTCTTTGTATGAGTGAAGTTTGTCTTCCTCCAAAATTAAAGCCTGTAATTGAGGGAAACTAAGAGTAACTAGCCATTCTGCATCAAGAACAGAAAATTTCTGTGGACACCTGCATCCTTGAGGAGACAGAGTCCCTGATGCAGGGGAGGAAGTGAGCAGATACTCAGCAAAGATGGATGCACTTGGACAATAGGTGACACCAGGATGACTCTGACAATGAGAATGGAGAGAAGTTAGTAGAAGATCCAGGCTCCAGATCTAGCTCCTAACAGTTCAAGTACATGAACAGAGGACTGGATCAACAAAATGTAGTATATACTTATAATATTATTTAGCCTTATAAAGAAACTGAATAGACTTTTGGTTCCAAAATGGCAGTGTAGACGCAAGCTGGCTTTACTACTCACCCTCAAGGAAAACCTGTATATACATAAATATACACACATAGTGCTGACATCACCTGCAATATCCTAGAACTCAAGTATGAGAATGAGACAGTTTCTGAGGCCACAGAGAAGTAGAAGTAAAAAGACTACAAGCAGACAATAAGAGAATCAGACTTCCGTAGGGGCAATGCCCCTTCTCCCAAACTGCCTGGCTATAAGCACATGGATAATTTCCCCCAACTCATGTTTTTTACACTGGATAAAGTAAGATATGACAATCAGCTTCCCCACCATCTTGAGTTCCCTGGCGAAAGACTTGTCTCTGTCTGAAACCACAGAAAGATTGGGAATGTCTGAAGGGAGAAATACCCTTGAGGACAGCCAGAGACAAAGGGGGACATGGTACTACCATTCTCCTTCCTGGAAATTCTGCTCTGCAACTCGACCAAAGGAAACAACAAGTCAGAGTGGCTGTTTAGCAGCACCATGCTGTAGGAGGTTCACTCCACTGGTGCCCCGGGCACAGACACACAGCCAGCCTTCCCACAGTACCTATGTATCACCTTTGGAACTTGCCTCATTCTTAACAGGCAGTACTCTGATTGTTTACTAGAACTCAGGCAAACCTGGGCTTAAGGCACCATGTAGTCCTGAACAGGAGGCAACAACCTGGGGGATGAGGGGAAAGAAAAGAAATAACATTAACAAGTAAATTACAACAAATCTATAAGCAAACATATTCAATAAAACCCAAAACAATCCAGACAGAGAAGACTTGGAAGAAATAACAAATCATTTAATGCAAAGACAGATGTACATCCCCAAGAAAAATGATCTCCTCAAATGAACAAAGCCAGGAACCAGTGACTGACCTTAACAAGGCAACCATATACAAATTCTGACCAGAATTCAAAGTAGAAGTTCGGCGGAAACTCAGTGACCTTCAAGGTTACAGAAAAGCAATTCAGAAATTTATCAGAGAAATTTAACAAAGTCATTGCAATTATAAAAATAAAACCAAAATAAAACCAAACAAATCTTGGAATGGAGAAATATGCTTGTGGAGCTAAAAAATTCAATAGAGGCTCTCAACAGCAAAATGGGTCAAGCAGGGAAGATAATCAGTGAACTCAAAGATGGACTATCTAAAAATAAATATTCAGGGGGAAAAAGAATAACGAGGAACAAAGATCACCCACAAGATATAGAAAATTATCTCAAAAGATCAAATCTAAAAAGCATTGGTGTTCAAGATGGAGTTGAGCTAGAATATGGGGTAGAAAGTTTATCCTAAGAAATGATAACAGAAACCTTTCCTAAACTTAAACAAGAGATAAATATCCAGGTACAGGAAGGTTTGAGACGACTAAACAAATTTGAGCCAAATAAGAATAACCCGAGACACATAGTACTCAAATTCTCAAGGCCAAGGACAAAGAGTGGATCCTAGAAGCAGCAAGAGAAAAGAACCATGTGACATATAAAGGAGGTTCAATTTATCTGGCAAAGATTTCTCAATGGAAACCATACAGGCCAAGAGGGAAGGGGACAACATTTTCCAAGTACTGCCAAGAAAAGGACTGTCATCCAAATTGGTGTACCCATCCAAGCTACCCTTTAAGTATGAAGGAGAGATAAAGTATATCCCAGAAAAACAAAAACTGAACAAATTTAGCACCAGCAGACTCATCATATAAGAAATGCTAGAAGAATTCTTCCATCAGAAATCAAAAAAAAAAAAAAAAGGCTAACATGAAAAGTGAAGATATTTGAAGGTATAAAGCCAGTGGGTAAAATTAAGTACATGGACAAACCTAGATACTCTAATGCTAGATTTGTGGTGTTCAATCCACTCATATACTCTAGTATAACGACCCAAACACAAACCAAAAATTATCCACAGCAACTTAAGAAATAGGCAGTATAAGATTATGTACATTGAGAGAGCACAAAGTAAAAATGGATGGAGTGAAAGTAAAGAGTGAAAGTGAAAGATCTACAAAATATTGATGAAAGAAATTGAAGAGGACACAAAAATAAAAAGATATTTCATGCTTATGGATTGGAAAAGTTATAATGTTAAAATGACAATTCTACTCAAAGCAATTTACAGACTCAATGCAAGCTCTGTCAAACTACCCATGTCATTTTTCATGGAAATAGAAAAAGTAATCCTAAAATTCATATGAAATCACAAAAGACCTAGAATAGCCAAAGCAATCCTGAGCAAAAAGAGCAAAGCTGGAGGTGTCACACTACCTAATTTCAAAATTTACTACAAAGCTCTAATAACAAAATTGGTCAGCACGGTAGTGACATAAAAACAGACACATAGATCAGTGAAACAGAATAAAGAAACCCATATATAAATCCATGCATTTATAGGCAGCTCATTTTCAACAAAATTTTCAAGAACATATAACAGGGATAGGACAGTCCCTTCAGTAAATGATTCTGGGAAAACTGGATATCCATATGCAGAAGAATGAAACTAGACCCCTAACTCTAATCGTATACACAAATCAAATAAAAATGGATTAAACTGTGAAACTATTAGAAGAAAACACTGTGTGAAATGCTCCAGGACATTGGTCTGGGCAAAGATTTTTTGTGTAGGATCTCAGAAGCACAGGCAGCCAAAGCAAAAATAGAGAGGTGGAATTACATCAAGTTAAACAGTAAAGGAAACAATCAACGAAGTGAAGAGATAATGCACAGAATAAAAGAAAATATTTGCAAGGTACTATCTGACAAGGAATTAATAAACAGAGTATATAAGGAGATCAAACAGATTTGAAAATGGGCAAAAGACCCAAATTGACATTTCTCAAAAGAAGACTTACAAATAGCCAAGTACACGAAAACTGTTCAACATCCTTAATCATCAGATAATTGCAAATCAAACCACAATGAGATATCATCTCACCCCAGTTTAAATGCCCTTTTATGAAAAAACAGACAAAAATAAAACAAAACAAAAAAACAGAGACTAACCGACAGTGGCAAGAATTTGAAGGGGAACCCACATACACTATTGCTAAAAATGTAAATCAGCACAACCACTACAGAAAACCATATAGAGATTTCTCAACAAATTAAAAATACAACTACAATCTACTATACTGGTTATATATCTAAAAGAAAGGAATTTCACATATCCAATAGATACCTTCAGTCTCATGTTTATTGCAGCACTATTCACAATAGCCAAAATATGGAATTAACCTAAGTGTCCATCAATGGTGCATAGATAAAATGTTGAATATATACATAATGGAATACTATTTAGCCATAAATAGAATGAAATCCAGTCACTTGCAACAACATGGACGGAACTGGAGGCCATTATATTGAGTGAAAGAAGCCAAGGACAGAAAGACAAATACCACATTTTCATTCATATGTGGAAGATTAAAAAGTGGATCTCATGAAGATCGTAGATTGCTGGTTACCAGAGGCAAGGAAGGGTAATGGGGAAGGAAGAGGATGAAGGGATGCTGATCAATGGGTACAAATATACAATTTGGTAGAAGAAATAGGACCTAGTATTTGATAGCTCAGTGAGGTGACTATACAATAATGTATTGTATATTTCAAAATATCTTGAAGAGATTAATTTGAATGCTTCTAGCATGAAGATAACTATTTAAGGTAATTCATATCCCAATTACACTGATATTTTAAAATTATATAAATGTGTTAAATTATCAGTTGTACCCCCAAAATATGTACATCTATTTTCCATCAATTAAAAAATAAAAATAAAGTAGAGCACTGATACACACCACAATGTCGATAAATCTTAAAAATATGATGGTAAATGAAAAAGCCAAACTCAAAAGCCCACCTATTGTATGATTTTATTTATATTAAATATTCAGAATGGTTACATCTATAGAGAAAGTAAATAAATTAGTGGTTGTCAGAGGCTAAGGGTCAGGGGAAAAAGGGGTGGAGGGTGACTGCCTCAAAAAGATTAGATAGAGTTTACTTTGGGAGTGATAAAAATGTTTTAGAATTAGATAGAATTGGCAGTTGCATAACATTGCAAATAGACTCGATGCCATTGAATTGTGCACTTTAAAATGGTTAATTGTATGCTAAGTAAATTTTTCTTAAAAAATGTAGCTCATGTTTCAGATAACTGTCAAATCCTAATGCTACTGGGTCTCATCTGATGGAAACTTACAGCTCTGAGTGTCCTCTCCCTGTCCCAAGCCCATAAAGGAAGACATAAGACTTGGAGGAGATGAGACCCATTTGGGATCTTGTACTGCCCATGAGGAGATAGTGATGCAATCTCTTTGTGTGTATATAGACATGACTGACACCCATGAGAACACCGGAGACACAGCAGAGTGTGAGCTAAGGGGCCTGCAGCTTCTACAGTGTGGGAGGGCTTCTTTAATAAATAAAAACAATATTTTGAATACAAAATTAGGAACCAATGTGAATATTTATTTAGAATAAGAAGATATCAGAAAATTGTACATTTTAGAATGCTGAGAAACTTACAATATAACAAAATCCATAAAAATAACAATGAAAGGCTTTAATACATAATTTGGCAGAACACATCTTCATAAAAAACTCAAAATATTATTTTCGGTAAAGAAATAAAGAAACTATTCACTGCTGTGACTAAAAATCTGTCTCTCTCTCTTAAAGAATTATTACTTTTGACAAAATCTGTGTATATTTTGGCTATAATTTGTTCTCAGTATGAGAATAATTTCAGTTGATTTCGTTGCTTAGTTTTATTACTTTTGTTTAAAATATCATTATTTTATATGAAATTTCTTTCAACTCTTTAATCAACATATTTAAATTTGATAAAGATAGTACACACCATATGGATATAAGCTAAATTTTTGTATTTTTTAAACTATCTCAATCATCTTTCCAAATTGGAAGTCAAATGATGTACTCAAACTTTATTAAATATTTTGTTTCCAGTTAAAAAAAAGTATTGTGAATTTTTGATTGAATATACTGCCTTACTCATAATATTGCTGAAAGTAGAAATTTTTGCTCTCAACCAGGCTTTAATGAGAAACACATTCTCTGATTGTAATTTTATATTTCTGATTTTGTGAAGAATTTTCAATAGCCTCGCTTCCAACTCTATGCATTTTAACTCATTTGCCTCTTCCTACCTGCTTCTGGGACTGGGTTCCATGATTCTCATTCATAGCACAATGCAGGGCTGGCTTTGTATTGCCCCAACAGGTGAGTGGCAATGGACAGCAGTGGGACTATTCGCAGAAACTGTCCCCAGCTAGCGTACAGAAGTGACAGGGACCACATAAAAACATCCCACTAAATAGAAGTAAAAATATCCCTAACTCAGCTTCCCCTTAGCTGAATCTCCAAAATGCCATGGCCAAACAAAAAGCAGAGAGAATTTGGAGTGGTAAGTAATAGTTTTCTTAACTAGATATTAACAAAATATATGACTTTTGCAAAAATTGTATAAACATAAGACCATGTGAACACACAGAAAGGGCTCATTCCTGGAAAATGTTCTGCAAGTAAGCAACTTTGAAGCTTATTCTTTATTTATTTCACAATAAACCTGACTGCAGTGGGTGGAATTCTAAGATAGTCTCTCCCAGACGCTCAGCCACTGGTGTACAACCCTTCTCCCAGTTAATTAGTATACTAATCTACGTACTGCTATGAAGGGATTTTGCAGATATCATTTAGGTGTTAAATCAGTGAACCTTGAGATAAGGGAGATTATCCAGGTAAGCCTGAGCTAATTGCACCAGCCCTTTAAAAGCCGCGTCTTTTCTCTGACCAGGCACAGAAATGAAAATCAGACTCATGCACTAGCTGACCTGGAAGAAAACAAACATAGGCTGTAAACTACCTACGGGGCCCATATGGCAAGGAACTGCCAGCAACTTCTATTTGCTGGGAATTGTCTTCAGCCAACAACTGGAAGAAAAATAGGGATCTCTATCTTGCAGCTTCAGTGAAATGAATTCTGTTGACAATCAATGAGCTTGAAATAGAAACTTGAGCTCAAATGAGACCACGGCCCCAAATCATATTTAAATTTTATCCCGGTGAGATCCTAAGCAGAAAATCTAGCCACACTATGCCCAAATTTCAGACCCACAGAAACCATGTGTAATAAATCTGTGCTATTTTAGCCTGCCAAGTTTGTGGTAATTTTTAAAATACCTTTCTTAGCAAGAATTAGGCATAGGAAGTAGGTTATAAGTTGGAGATATACAAGCTCATACAGGCAAAACCAGGGTGTGAGAGAGAGAATGCATAGCAAAATGAGATGGAGAGGACTTTATTTACCACAAGTAAATTTGGTTTAGGGATGACTGGTGGGTGCATGGAGACTGGACCCACCTCCCCATGGATGTGAAAGCAGCTCAGAATCATGAGTCAGGAGGGCTGGTCTTCAGAAGGCAGAGCATTGTGGGTACCTGGATTCTGTAAAGGCTTCTTTGAGCACAGCCAACACGGAAGTTCGAGGGGTACAAAAATAATGAACAAGTCAAATAGTGTTTTTTCTGTGTGATTTGCACACAGACTCTCCAGGTCTCCTCCACAAAGTCTTTGCACAATCTATCTATTTAAGGGGGTTTTGTTGCAAGTGAATACTCCATGGTGAGAGTGAAGAGACCGAAAATTGCTTTCAAGTTTGGGAGAGGGCCAGTGCAGAGAAGCAGGAGAGTCCTTTGTGCCCAGGAATAATTAACATCCTTGTTCTTGGACAAGGAGGTTCTAGGCATCAGCTAACTTCAATCATGACCTCAAATTGAGGGTGCAAAAGAATTGTGAGTAAAATATTCATAACAAACACATGTACCTGTAGATGTTTGAAAATGGACATGCTGTGAGATCAGAAGTGCCATCAGGGAAACAAGGTGGCATTTGCTTTGATGAATTCTCTAAGGTTCAGGGTTGGAACTCTGCTTTCATCTCAGAAGCCTGATTTATACAGCAGATGAAGAGGGTCTGCATCTCTGGGGAGAAGCAGGGGAGGAAACTACACAGTAATCAAGCACCTGGAAATATATTTACACAACAATGTAAATTGACAATAAAAATATAATGTCAAGGGTACTGGTGTATTTCTTTTTTCTTTTTTTTTCTTTTCTTATTTTTTTTTTTTTTTAGAAGGAGTCTCACGCTGTCTCCCAGGCTGGAGTGCAGTGGCGTGATCTTGGCTCACTGCAACCTCCCTTTCCCGGGTTCAAGCAATTCTCCTGCCTCAACCACCCTAGTAGCTGAGATTACACGTGCCTGCCACCACGCCCGGCTAATTTTTTGTATTTTTAGTAGAGACGGGGTTTCACTCTGTTGGTCAGGCTGGTCTAGAACTCCTGACCTCGTGATCCACACACCTAACCCTCCCAAAGTGCTGAGATTACAGGCGTGAGCCACCACGCCTGGCCGGCCACTGGTATATTTCTATTGTAATGCCCATAATGAATGACAGATGAACGAATGAAGTCTATGGATGATATTTTATATACAATCACCTTTTTTTTCCACTAATTTTTCATTTTTCAGAGGGCTTGATATGTTTCAGTTTTTTCCTCTAATCAAACTCTGAGATAGTTGGCATCCATTCTATATTCTGCAGATGTGCTCAGCAACCTGTAATTTTAAAAGTAACTAAACATCTTTGTTCTATCATCTTTAAAGTGCTCAAGTGTACAGTGTGCAGTGTTAGCAGAGTCGCTTTCAACATAGATCCACTCCAACCTAGTTTATCTTGGTTGTACATATACTGTTCTTTAAGCATGTTTATAGAGCATGTAACATGTTTATGCATTTTTTAAATGCGTAAAAGAAATACCAGTACTAATGGGGAATGTAGACCTTAAAGTAGCTCAAATTTTATAAGTTAAAAAGTTGCCTTATCCTCATTGTATCTTTGGAGGGCATTTGATACAACTTAAAGATAAGCAAAACAAAAAACCTTACAAAAAATAGTTCATTGCTCTGTTGTCAGTTACTACGATTTTAATGAAAGAATTAGGTTCTAATATTTTTTATATTGTAATAACTCAAAAAGATTTCAGGAAGGAGTTAAAGAGTGACCATGAGATACATCTTAGTTACTCCCCAAGTCTGTACAAAAATTCCAGGATTTGTCTTTATCTATGGTCAAAAGAAAGAATAAATTATGCATCATTACTTTCCTTTAAAATGAGGTTTATCCAAGACACTGCCATTGGTGAGAAAGGGGACCCCGGCCATTCTCTTCACAGTTATTTGTGGATTACCTATTGGGCAACTAAAAAATGAATCAGATATTATTATGACTTTTAAGAGACATATTCTAGAAAAAAGAGAGAGAGATTTATGTAAATAAATGAAGAATATTTCAACCCAGTTGAAATCTATATCCATCTAACTAGATTGTCATTCAAGATAATGCAAAATTTAGACATTTTTCAGATAAAGATGAGACAGTTAATGACTCAAATACCCTTTCTGAAGGAACTTTTAAAGAATACATGTAGTAAGAAATTGAATTCATAAGGGAACATGATGTAAGAACTTGTAACAGGAAAAGAGGTTGGTAAACTAATTGATAAATCTAAATATGAACCTTTTGGCAACCACCAGTGTATTCACTACCTCCATGTGATCAACTTTTTAGCTCCCACACATGAGTGAGAATATGAGACATTTGTCTTTCTGTGCCTGGATTACTAAACTTAACTTAATGCCCTCCAGTTCATCCACATTGTTGCAAATGACAGGATTTTATTTTTTATATGGCAGAATAATATTCCATTGTGTATATGTACCACATCTTTTAATCCATTCATTCATTGATGGAAACAGCTGGGAAATGAAGTTGAATGGGCCTGGTGGTGGGGGGCAGGTAGATAAAGAGGGGCTGGTTAATGTATAAAGCTATAGTTAGATATTAATAGAAGAAATAAGATCTAGTGTTCACCAGCACAATAAGGTCACTATAGTTAACAGTAATTTATTGTATGTTTCAAAATAACTAGAAGACTGGATTTAGACTATTCCTAACACAAACAAATACAAATGTTTCAGGTGGTAGATATACCAGTTAGCCAGATTTGATCATTATATATCGCATGCTGGTATCAAAATATCACAGGTACCACATATGTAAGCACAAATATTAGGTATCTATAAAAACTAAAAGTAAAATAAATAGAACATTTTGAGAGAAAATAATGACTAAGAAGTAGCAGAAGTTAAAAATAAGTTGAAACTACAATATTGGACTGAAATACAAATTTATCAGTGAAGAAAACAACAATTGAAACAGAAAATTATGTCTTACAGAAAAGAAATTCTCAGTTTTGATTCTCAAAAAATCCAGCTATCAGCTGCTTAGAAGAGACATGTCTGAGGTAGGTTGACCTACAAAGATTAAAAGTGAAAGGTGAAAATAAGATATAAAGCAAATCTTGTAAATTAATATTAATGTTGGATAAAAATTAACTTCATTATAAATAAAAGTCATTCCCAACTTAAAGATAAAATGAGTACTCACTAGAAAATTAAAATTTTGAACTTGAATGCAACATAATCTTAAAATATACAAAAAATGTTTGACAAAATTATATTTCAAAATTGGAACATACAAAATTAGTGGAGATATTGACATAATTCAGAAAGTTGGCAGGATAAGCAGAAAAATAGTAATAAAAACACAGATTTGTAAACAACATAATGATTAACATTTATTTGAAGGAAATATGCCAAGTTTACATGCCAGTTTTAAAGAACACAAATTATTTTTTAAACTTGCATGGTGGAATCTTTGCCCCTTCCAAAAAATGATTTTAATATTTCTCTCTCAGAAGCTTGACAAGTCAAGCAACAAAAAAACTAGTGAAAATATAGAAGTATTGCATGACATAATTAATACTCTTGATTTAAAATAAACATAAAGAAAAATTCACTTTATGTAACACTGATTATTTTTCAAGACATATGGGACCTTCACAAAATCTGACCAGTGTGTAAGTCACAAAATTAGTTTCAATAAACTCAATAATCTCCACCACTGACTTCACCCTCAAAGTCCCATCTTATATGAACTTTGTTTACAACAAATGGTCACTTGGAGCTTTCATTGCCAATGATAATTTAGTATCTATAATTTATCATTTGATCTACACAAATCATTTCTTCTACCTGATTTCCTACCTTCTGTTTTCTTATAGTCTACCTAGTTGTCATGTAATTTTTTTTGTTTACTCCTTTCCCTTACCATTAATCTCTACCTACAATCCATGTTCACTCTTAATATTTCATTATATTTCATAACACATGTCACATATAACCTTCTTTTTTATGCCAACTACTTCCACCTTGGTTATAGTATTTCAACAAGTTTAGCCTTTCTCCCTCTGGACTTCTCTCCTCAATACATCTTACATTAAACTACTGGTGCACCTTGCTGTTACAGTTTTTTAATCTTGCCACTTAACTGTTCAAATAATGGGTCATTTCCAGCATTTACGGGACAGACACTGGACCTAGACTCTAGCATTTAAAAAAATCCAGTAATTCCACAGATGCCGCAAATGACCTTTCCAAGTTTATATTTCATAAAGTTTCCCTAGAGAGTCAGAAGCATGGAACTGTCTCTGCTGTGCATAGTGTACACATTTCTCTTTCTGATTTTGTTTTCACCAGTTTTTTTCCCACTATCGATGTATTTCCCACTCCTCTTTCCACTCATCTTTCAAGGTCCAAGTTTCTACTTGATGTATTATCTGAACACCTCCTTCAAGGAATACAGCTACCTCTTCATCTCTTCCAGCACTTATTGTTTATATTATCAGTCTGTATCTTCTTTGGAGTCTGTCGTGTGATCTCTTACATTGTATTAACCACAATATCATTCCATGCGTTTTTCTTATTTATTCTCTAAGAAGATGAACCTATAAAAGGTAAAATAGAGAATGTCAGAGCCAAAAGGTGATGTTTTCTTTATTCAACAAGTTCTTAGAAGTTCTTACTCTCACAAACCTATAATGATAAATGTCTCAGGTATTGTCTCTGCCTTCATGGGTTTTACAGACTGGTGAGAAGAAATACAGGATACAAATAATAATCAACTTAGGGTAAGAGCTCTGAAAGAGAAGTATATTGTATGTACAGAAAGTATTAACAAGGAAGGATATTTTAAATTGAAAGGGGGAAGGCCTGGTAAGGGAAGATTTCTCTGAGTGTATGACATTTACTAAAAGTTTAAGTATGTATAAATCTCTTCAATCCAAATTAAAAAAATAATGAATATATTGTCAAAGAGACATAAGATTCAGCCAGTTTTAGAACTCTGAATGTGTGCGATTTAGGGCAAGAAAATACCATAGGGAATGATTAAGAGATTAACAGCTATAGGTTAAAGAAAATAGTTTAATCCAAATAAGACATATTTCAAGAAAAAAATATCTTTCTCTTCAGGGATTGGTAAATAGTTTTTATACATGACTATCATTTAATACTTCTCACATTTTTAGCAAAGGAAGGGGTATTTCCTACTTTTTACAAAACAGCACAGTTATATTGGAGGTGTAAAGAGTCAGTAAATGTTGGTTATATCTCTTATCTCTGTGGGGCAGGGATGAGGTACTTAGAAGGTACTTAAATGTGGAGGGTGATGTCTACCAATGACCAGCAGAGAGGGACTCTCACAATCTCTTCTGTCACATTCTTCAACCATTTTGGGAACACTCATATGCCATGTCCTGATTTATGCTAAGGCTACTTGTTGCATATTCATTAAGTCAGGTGAGATCTTAGAAGAGAGCATAGAAGAGAACATAGCAGTCAGATGACAGGTTACAATCCATTCACAGTGTCCTTTACAATCCTTTAGCGATGTCCTGGATCTTAAGTTTCCTCAGTCATAACATTGGGGAGTTTTAGGCCAAGATTATCATTAAAGTCTTAGGTAACCCTAAATGTATGCTCTCTTCTAATCAATCAGATGCTTACAATCAACTTTGTTCTAGAATATAAAACAAAAGGAGAAAGCACTAAAGGGAACAAGTCACGAAAGTGAAGAAACACACTTTGGAAGAGAAACCTGCCTAATAAAATGTATTACAATTGAAGTTATAGAAGTATTTGTTGAATTGTTTTGTTTTTGTTTTTTGTTTGTTTGTTTCTTTGCCCATGGGTATTATTCAAAAGAGGATGTCCTATAAAAACTGGTAATTTTTTCTCTAATATTTCAAGGTGAGCCTGATCTCTGGAATTATTCAAAATTGACTCTAGTGTCCAGAATACTCTTACAGTCTTCATCAGCTCGTACAAATAGCATAAGGGTTTGCAATTCAATCACTCTCCTAGACCTTTGAAGCCTAAGAAATTTGCTCCAAATATCATTGAAAGTAAATATTTAATTAATCTATTTTCCTGAGATTGCTGTGAAAAGATGTCAGGTTCAGTCATCTCCAAGACTTCATTATTCCCATATCTAGATCCTAACTTGGGATGACTTAAACAGCTACGGAGCTGGAACTTCTGGGGCTCTTTGGACAACACTCCTTATCACTATGTAGTTTCTCTGTGTGATTCCTTCAGCATAACAACTTCAGAATGATTAAACTTATGTGATGGCGCAGGACTTCAAAAATGCAAGGAAAGAGAGAAAGAGAGAAATTGAGATTGAAGGCCGGATAGAAATTAGCAGAAGCTAATATTCAGAACTGCACAGCATCATTTCTATAAAGCATACATATGTTCAAGGAGAAAAAAGCTGAACCCAATCTCTTGATGGAGGAATGTTAGTGTTGTGTTAAAAGAAGAGACATTTTAAAATATATATATATGCTACTATACTCACAACTCATTTGCCGTAAGTGGGTACATGACCCCATCCATTCACAAGGAGGCAAAAAAGAAGAACTAGATATATGTGCTGAGTCACACTAATATTGAATTTATGAGCCCCCCTCACAGACTTCCTAATGATGCACTGAAGTGCTAAGATCATGATGTGTCTTGTTGGTTGGAATTTATGAATTTATACTTTGTTTTTTATTTTTTGGAGGGCCTGGGTTTTTATTTATTTATTTTCTTTGCTTTTTATTTTTATTTTCATGCTTTTTATGATTTTTATTTTTAATTGTTGTGGGTATATAGTAGGTGTATGTGTTTATGAGGTATTAAGATATACAAGATATTTTAATACAGGCATGCAATGTACAATAATCACATCATAGAAAATTTGGTATCCATCTCTTCAGGCATTTATCCTTTGTATTACAAACAATCTAATTATACTACTTTAGTTATTTTAAGATGAATGATTAAATTATTATTGACTCTATTCCCCATATTATGCTATCAAATACTCGGTCTTATTCTTTCTATTTTTTTTTTGTACCAATTAACCTTTCTCACCTCCCACACAATCCGCACCCCACTACCTTTCCCAGCTCTAGTAACCATCTTTCTATTTTCTTTTCCTCTTTTTTTTTTTTTTTTTTAATTTGAGGCAGAGTCTCACCCTGTCACCCATAGTGGAATGCAGTGGCATGACCTACACTCACTGCAACCTCTGCCTCCCAGGCTCAAGCAATTCTCCCATGTCAGTCTTCCCAGTAGCTTGGACTACAGGTGTACACCACCATGCCTGGTTAGTTTTTGTGTTTTTTTGTAGAGATGGGTTTTGCCATGTTACCCAGGCTGGTCTCAGACTCCTAAGCTCAAGTGGTCTGCTTGCCTAGGCCTTCCAAATCCCCGGGATTACAAGTCATGAGCCACCGCACCGGCCCATTCTTCTCTATCTGCATGAGTCTCTATCTGCATGTTTTTATTTTTAGATCCCACAAATAAGTGAGAACATACAATGTTTGTCTTTCTGTGCCTGGTTTGTTTCACTTAACATAATAACCTCCAGTTTCATCCATGTTGTTGCAAATGACAGAGTCTCGTTCTTTTTTTATGGCAGACTACTACTGTATTGTGTATAAGCACCACATTTTCTTATCCATTCATCTGTTGATGGACTCTTAGCTTGGTTCCAAACCTTGGCTATAATGATAGTGCTGCAACAAACATGGGAGTGCAGAGAGTTCTTCGTAAACTGATTTCCTTTATTTTCGGTACATACCTAGGAGAGGGATTGCTGGATCAAATGGTAGCTCTATTTTTACTTTTTTATGGAACCTCCAAACTGTTCTCTATAGGGTTGTACTAACTTACATTCCCACCAACGGTGTACAAGGATTCCTTTTTCTCCATATTCTCACCAGAATTTGTTATTGCCTGTCTTTTGGATATAAGCCATTTTAACTGAGGTGCAATAATTTCTCCTTGTAGTTTTGTTTTGCATTTCTCTGATGAACAATGATGTTGAACACCTACCTTTTCATATATCTGTTTGCCATTTGTATGTCTTCTTTTCAGAAACATCGATTCAAACATTTTACCCATTTTAAAATCAGGTTATTTGATTTTTTTCCTGTGGAGTTGTTTGAGCTCCTTAAATATTCTGGTTATTAATCCCTTGTCAGAGAGGTAATTTGCAATTTTTTTTTATCCCATTGTGTGGATTGTCTCATCACTTATTTTTAAATTAAGAGATTAACAGCTATAGGTTAAAGAAAATAGTTTATTTAATCCAAATAAGATGTATTTCAAGAAAAAATATATTTCTCTTCAGGGATTGGTAAATAGGTTTTATACATTACTATCATTTAATACTTCTCACATTTTTATCAAAGGAAGGGGTATTTGCTACTTTTTACAAAATAGCAATTATATTGGAGGTGTAACAAGTGAGAAAATGTTGTATCTTTTGCTGTACAGAAGCCTTTTAAGTTGACATGATCCCATTTATCCATTTTTGCTTTGGTTGCCTGTGCTTGTGGGGTATTGCTCAAAAAATTTTTGCCCAGACCAATGTCCTGGAGACTTTCCTCAATGTTTTCTTGTAGTAGTTTCATAGTATGAGGTCTTAGATTTAAGTGTTTAATCCATTTGTATTTGATTTTTGCATATGGTGAGAAATAGGGGTCTAGTTTCATTGTTTTGCATATGGATATTCAGTTTTCCCAGCGTCATTTATTGAAGAGGCTGTCTTTTCCTCATTGTATGTTCTTGACACATTTGTCAAAATGAGTTTACTGTAGGGGGTGTATTTGTTTCTGGGTTCTCTATTCTGTTCCATTGATCTGTATCTATTTTTTTTTTTTTTTGTCAATACCATGCTGTTTTGGTTACTATGGCTCTGTAATATTATTTGAAGTCAGGTAATGTAATTCTTCCAGTTTTGTTCTTTTTGCTCAGGTTAGCTTTGGCTAGTGTGGGTCTTTTGTGATTCCATATAAAATTTAGGATTTTTGTAGCTATTTCAGTGAAGAATGTCATTGATATTTTGGTAGGGACTGCATTGAATCTGTAGATTGCTCTGGGTAGTAGAAACTTTTTAACAATATTGATTCTTCCAATCCATGAACATGGAGTATCTTTCCATTTCTTTGTGCCCTTTTCAATTTGTTTTATCAGCATTTTGCAGTTTCATTGTAGAGATATTTCCCTTATTTGGCTAAGTTAATTCCTAGGTATTTAATTTTACTTGGTCTATTTTAAATAGGATTACTTTTTCAGATTGTTCATTGTTGACATATAGAAATGTTACTGATTTTTGTATATTGATTTTGTATCCTGCAGCTTTGCTGAATTTGTTTATCAGTTCGAATAATTTTTTTGTGGATTTTTTAGATTTTTTTCAAATAACAGAGTATATCATCTGCAATCAAGGATAACTTGAATTCTTCCTTTCCAATTTGGATGCCCTTTGTTTCTTTCTCTTGTCTGATTGCTCTAGCTGGGACTTCCGGAACTATATTGAGTAATGGTGCTGAAAATGGGCATTTTTTTGTGTTCCAGATCTAAAAAGAAAGGCTTTCAGTTTTTCTCCATGTGGTTGTGGGTCTGTCATATGTATATGGCTTTTATTATGTTGACACATGTTCCTTCTATACCCAGTTTTTTGAGAGTTTTCATCATAAAGAGATGTTGAACTTTATCAAATGCTTTTTCAGCATCAAGTGAAATGATCGTATAGTTTTTGTCCTTCTTTCTGTTGACATGATGTATTACATTGACTGATTTACATATGTTGAATGATCCTTGCATCCCTGGGATAAATCTCACTTGGTTATGATGAATAATCTTTTTAATGTATTGTTGAATTCAGTTAGCTAGTATTTTGTTGAGGATTTTTGCATTAATGTTCATCAGAGATACTGGCTTGTATTTTTTTTTTTTAATGTGTCTTTGTCTGGTTTTGATGTCAGAGTAGCACTGTCCCTGTAGAATGAATTTGGAAGTATTCCTTCATTTTCTATTTCCCAGAACAGTTCTAGTAGGATTGGTATTAGTTCTTCTTTAAATGTTTGGTGGAATTCAGCAGTGAAACTATGGGTCTTGGACTTTACTGGAAAACTTTTTATTACAGCTTCAAACTCATTATATGTTACTGGTCTGTTCATGCTTTGGATTTATTTGTGGTTCAGTCTTCATAGGTTGTATGTGTCTAGGAATTTATCCATTGCTTCTAGACTTTCCAATTTATTGGCATATAGTTGTTCATAATAGCCACTAATGATCCTTTGGATTTCTGCAAAATCAGTTGAAATGTTTCCTTTTTCATCTCTGATTTTATTTATTTGGGTCTTCTCTCTTTTTTTCTTAATCTGGCTAAAGGCTTGTCAATTTTTGTAATCTTTTTTTCTTAAAAAAAGACACAGCTTTTCATTGATCTTTTCATTTATCTTTTGTGTAGTATTCTTAATTTCAAATATATTTCTTTCTACTTTGATTCTTATTAATTTTTTCTTCTCCTAATTTTGTGTTCAGTTTGTTATTGCTTTTCTATTTTTTAAAGATGCTTTATTACATTGTTTATTTGAAGTTTTTCTTCTTTCTTGATGTAGGCACTTATATTTATTAATTTCTCTTTAGTACTGCCTTTGTTATATCCTATAGTTTTGGTATATTGTGTTTCCATTATCATTTGATCCAGTAATTTTTTCAATTATTTTCCTTTTTTTTTTTATTTTTTATTTATTTATTTATTTATTTATTTATTTATTTATTTATTTATTTATTTATTTTTGAGACAGAGTCTCGCTCTGTCGCCCGGGCTGGAGTGCAGTGACTGGATCTCAGCTCAAAGCAAGCTCCGCCTCCTGGGTTTTACCCTATTCTCCTTCCTCAGCCTCCCGAGTAGCTGGGACTACAGGCGCCCGCCACCTTGCCCAGCTAGTTTTTTTGTATTTTTTTCGTAGAGACGGGGTTTCACCGTGTTACCCCATGTGCTGAGGGAAAAAATGTGTATTTGGCAGCCATTGAATAAAATATTTTTTAAATATCAATTAGGTCCATTTGCTCTACAATACAGATTAAGTTAGATGTTTCTTTGTTGATTTTCTGTCTGAATATCTGCCCAATGATGAAATTGGGGTGCTGAACTCTCCAGCTATTGTTTATTGGGTTCTATCTCTTTCTTTACCTCTAATAGTATTTGCTTTATATAACTGGGTGTCCAGTGTTTGGTGCATAATTATTTATAATCATTATATTCTCTTGCTGAATTGATGCCTTTATCATTATATAATAACATTCTTTGTCTCTTTTTATAGTTTTTGTCATGAAATCTACTTTGTCTGATATAAGTATAGCTACTCCTGCTCTCTTTGGTTTCCATTGGCATGGAATATCTTTTTTCATCCCTTTATTTTCTGTCTATGTGTATCTTTATACATGAAATGTGTTTCTTGTAGGCAACAGACCAGTAGGTCTTGTTTTTTAAATTCATTCAGCCACTTTACATCTTTTGACTGGAAAGTTAATCCATTTGCATTCAATGTTATTATTGATAAGTAGGGGCTTACTCCTGACATTTTGTTAAATGTTTCCTGGTTCTTTTGCAGCCTTCTCTTGCTTCTTTTCTTTCTTCTTGTCTTCCTTCTAGTGAAGGTGATTTTCTCTGGTGGTATGCTTTAATTTCTTGCTTTTTATCTTTTTATGTCTCCATTGTATGTTTTTGATTTGAGGTTACCATAAGACTTGCATATACCATCTTATAACCTATTAATTTAAACTGATGATAACATAACACTGATTATATAACATGAAAAAAGAAAACTAAGAACTCTATGCTTTAACTTTATTCCCTGCTTTTTGACTTTTTGCTGTTTCTCTTTATGTCTTATTTCACCATGTCTTGAAAAGTTGTTGTAATTATTTTTTTGATTGGTTGATCATTTATTCTTTCTACTTAGGACCAGAGTAGTTTACACACCACAATTACAGTGTTACACTATTCTTTTTCTTCTGTGTGTTTCCTATTACAAGTGAGTTTTGTACCTTCAAATGATTTCTTCTTGCTCATTAACGTTTTTTTCAGATTGAAGGACTCTCTTTAACGTTTCTTGCAGGATATGTTTGATGTTGATGAAATCCCTCAGCTGTTGTTTGACTGGGAAGGACTTTATTTCTCCTTCATGCTTGAGGATATTTTTGTCAGATATACAATTCTAGGATGAAAGTTTTTTCCTTTATGTCATACCACTCTCTCCTGGATTGTAATATTTCCACTGAAGTCTGCTGCCGGACTTATGGAAGCTCCATTGTACGTTATTTGTTTATTTTATATTGCTGATTTTAGGATTCTTTCTTTATCCTTGACCTTTTAGCGTTTGATTATTAAATGCTTTGAGGTAGTCTTTTTTGTTACATCTCCTTGGTGTTCTATAACTTTCTTGTGTATGAATGTTGATACTTTTCTCTAGGTTTGGGAAGTTCTCTGTTATTATCCCTTTGAAAACCATTTTTACCCCTATCTCTTTCTCTACCTCATCTTTAAGGTCAGTAACTCTTAAATTTGCCCTTTTGAGGCTATTTTCTGGATCTTATATACAGGCTTCATTGTTTCTTATTCTTTTTTCTTTTGTCTCCTCTGACTATGTATTTTCAAGTAGCCTGTCTTCAGGCTCATTAATTCTTTCTTTTGCTTGATCAATTCTGCTATTAAGAGGCTCTGATGCATTCTTCAGCATGTCAATTGCATTTTTCAATTTAAATTTATTTGATAGAATTCTAAATTCCTTCTCTGTGTTAACTTGAATTTCTTTGAGTTTCCTAAAAATGGCTATTTTGAATTATCTGTCTGAAGGGTCATATATCTCCATTTCACTGGAATCAGTCCCTGGTGCCTTATTTATTTCATTTGGTGAAGTCACATTTTCCTAGATGATATTGATGCCTGTAGATGTTCATCAGTGTCTGGGCATTGAAGAGTTAGGTATTTATTGCAATCCACTAGCTCTAAGCCCAGCCTATCTCTGAGAGTTGCCAGGGAATTGCAGTCCTTGTGTCCTAGACTGCCTTTTATCTTTACCTAAGACCCCAAAACACTTCACCACATGGTGGTGAGGCTTTCTGAGAAACTCAAATTCTAACTACTGGGATGGGCAATTCCTCACTGGCTAAGGCTGGCCCATCACTCCCTGCATGCATGGACACTGGCTGGGTCCAGCATGGCATTTTTTGTTTGTAAATAGTTGTTAAAATTTGTTAACTCTAGCAGGAGGAATGAATGGTGTCAGCTTTTATTCTACCACCTTGCTCCACCCATTGAGTTGTACTTTAATAGTGTGGTTTTTGCCTTGTGACCAACAATGTTCATAATGAAAAGTAGCCAGCTTTGTAAAATTCATGTTTGTGTTTGCCATAGAAATATCGTTGAGAATGCTGTTTATCACATCAGTATGGCCTATGTAAAACTTCTCATGAGTTATTTCTTTTACATTTGACACCAGCAGAAAACTTCTCTCTACTTAAGTACTGGCTTGCTTCCTTCTTTCTAATAATGAGGAGTATGCCATTTATCTATCATGTTCTCTTTTGACTGTCATGCCAGGAATTTCAGAGCCAGTTCTGAAACATAGCCATAGTGACTATGTTGACCATTACTAAGCCTAGCATACTATGGTTTTCTGTTTTCAATATTCCTAATTTTGTATTTGTGTTTTCTTAGCCTTGTTAGTACATATGTTGATATATGTCATGTTAAAGCCTTTGGAAATAAATGCATATAGATAAATTCAATATATAAATATCATAAGTTGGAATATTACTCAGCAATAAAAAGAACAAACACACAACAAATTGGATAAATGATTTTTAATGAATCGTAAGGGCATTAGTTGAGTGATAAAAGCCAGTCACAAAAAATCCATTCTGTATCATTCCTTTTACATAACATTCTTGAAATGTTAAAACTATAGAGACAAACAACAGATTATTGGCTCTCAGGTATTAGAGTGGTAAAAGATAGGGTGTGGAGGTAACTACAAAGGAGTACCATGATGCAGCTTCCTGTGAATGTATAGTAATTACAAAATTTTTTAAATGTTTAAAAAGAAATCTATGTACCTCCTGCACCCACACATGCATAGCCTCCCTTATTGTCAACATCCCCCAGTAGAGGGGTACATTTATTACAATTGAGAGTATATGAGAAATCTTTAAATTTTCTTCTCAATTTGGCTGCAAACCTAAAATTGCCCTAAAAATATAGTTTATTAAAAAAATTCATACAAAAAAAAATCAGGAAACAACAGGTGCTGGAGTGGATGTGGAGAAATAGGAACACTTTTACACTGTTGATGAGACTGTAAACTTGTTCAACCATTGTGGAAAACAGTGTGGCGATTCCTCAAGGATCTGGAACTAGAAATATCATTTGACCCAGCCATCCCATTACTGCAGATATACCCAAAGGATTATAAGTCATGCTGCTATAAAGACACGTGCACACGTATGTTTATTGCAGCACTATTCACAATAGCAAAGACTTGGAATCAACCCAAATGTCCATCAGTGACAGACTGGATTAAGAAAATGTGGCACATATACACCATGGAATACTATGCAGCCATAAAAAAGGATTAGTTCTTGTCCTTTGTAGGGACATGGATGCAGCTGGAAACCATCATTCTCAGCAAACTATCGCAAGAACAGAAAACCAAACATCGCATGTTCTCACTCATAGGTGGGAACTGAACAATGAGATCACTTGGACACAGGAAGGGGAACATCACACACTGGGTCCTATTGTGGGGGGATGGGGAGGGAGAGCATTAGGAGATATACCTAATGTAAATGACGAGTTAATGGGTGCAGCACACCAACATGGCACATGTATACATATGTAACAAACCTGCACGTTGTGCACATGTACCCTAGAACTTAAAGTATAATTTTAAAAAAATGCGGCATATATATATATAAAAAAAATCATCAACCTGTACATTTTACATGGGAATTTTAGTGTACATAAATTATACCTTAACTAACATTGGTTAAATAATTCACAAGAATGGCATTACCTACTAAATAATGAATTGATTGATTACATTGATTAGCTATTGGAGGAACCCTAGGTTTGAGTTCCCTAAGAAAATAATTATCCTGGAGATAAGTTGCTTGCAGTTTTATTGGTCAAATCATCTCATGAAAAGCCCTAAAGACATTTACACTCAGCCCACTTGTATAAGTGAATATAGTGCTGACAGCATAAAGCATAAGCGGCTGGCCTGAATCAGATGGGGTTTATCTTCTGGGTACAGAATGATAGAAGTGCAAATAAGCAGAAAGGAAAGCTCTCAGAGTGAAAACAAAATGCTTTATCTGCTCAGCCAGCAACACCAAGGCCAGTATCCAAGTAGATGAGCGCAGGTCACCAAGACCCACAGACCATGTAGGCGTGCACAGACACCTCTTACGTAAGAGAGGGGCTTGTGCAAAGCCCTGCACCCCTGCCACCTGTGATTGTTCCAAAGCCATGAATAAGTACCATGAGGAGTTTGTCACTTTCCCAGACCCTTGAAGGGAATGGGTGATGCTCACAACCGGAGAGTTTCATCTACAGTGTAGCCATTAGGTCCATCAAATGAGGTGACAATATTAATAGGTAATTTTTAAGCTATCCCCAATACTCTCTTTGAAACATTTCTTGTTAATGGGCTATTTAGAGAGAGTATCTGAAACTTTTGAGGCCCAGGGCTGTACCTGCTGCCTTGATGACACTGAACTACCAGCTTCTGAGCCGCAATGAAATGTTTCTTCTAGAAACTGTTCAGTCAGCATAGATAAAAAAGTGTGCTGGTTTGACTTGATTTCTAAAGATCAGGCTTTGGACACAGGAAAATGTAGTGCCGTGTTTCTCAAAGTGTGGCCCCCCAAGCCCCAGGGATTCCCAGTATCAAATATAGATTTCAGTTCCAGCCCTGCTGAATCTCAGGAGGCAGGGCCTGGGAAGCTGCATTTTAACAGGAATCCACATTACTGTGTATGCTAAGAATCACTGATAGAGTGCAATGGAAAGAAGCAGATTGGTCAAAAACATTTTCACCGATAGCGTTTCATCATCCCTTTATTAATTTGTAGATGGCTGGTAGAACAAACCGGATAAAAACTCACTCTTTTTCCCGCCACATTGCAAGAGCCAAAAATCGGAAATCACCAGGAGGCAGGTAGATGAGAGCAGACAACCAGCAAGGGGCCCAGTATTTCCACCTGGGTAGTAGTTGGCTTCTGTGTGACATAGCATTACTAGATTCTAAAAAATCTTTGAAGTGCACATGGCTCAAAAGAAACTAATAATGTAATTCTAGAAGTCCACATTTGTTTCCTTAGATACATAACACTGCCCAAACAATTTGGTTGCAATTTTGAGGCAGTGGTTTCACAGTTACTTGATTAAACTGTGGTGCATTTTTATAAGAAGGAGATGGACTGATAGCACTCAAAGGTTTCTGCAAGTACCACACTTGAAAATTCTAACTTTGCTTGCTTGTAATATTTTCAGCTGATTCCTCCTGTTTATAAATATATTTCCATAAGATTTTCCTCATGATCACAGGGGCTTCTTTATCAACTAAGTTAATATGCAGCTTTTCTGAGACAAAAAATAAATAAATAAATAAAAGGAACGAAGTGAGTGTCACATTTAGCTTTTGAGAAAAATGTGTCATCAGCAAAGATGATACCTCTACATTATTGACAAGAAATACTTCCACAAACCATGAGCTTTCCTTACAGTTGACCGTCCTTCCCAAACCCCTAACATCTTCAATTAAGTAAGCTGACGTGAGGTGCAAAAGGGAAAGGGACTGAGCTATGAGATTCAAAGTAAGCAAGCAAGCAAGAAAGAAAGCTGGAAAATGCTGATGAATCACTGTGTATTCTGAAAGGGTGAGGTCATGCATTTTTTCCCATGAATAGTTATCTCCCTTTTTACTATGGACTACATCATCCATTTTATTTGGGATTATTTTGTTTGGGTGTCAGGGATATTTGTTCCTGTGACCACCCTCCCCCCATAGAAACCAAAATTTTATCTATAAACACAAGGCACTGTATCCTTTGAAGCAGGTAGCCCCTGGAGCCCCTGGAGCTGCTCAGCTGTTGCCCTTGACCTTAAGAGAACTTTTATTTTTCTCTCCACTTCTCAGTCCAGATTCTATTTTCATGCCAACGTGACATTGTGGCCTTTCTTATGAAGGGTTTGCCAGTTGCGCTGAATAGGCAAAATTGCACCAAGTATTTGATATATATTTAATGTATGTCATGTTGAACCGTAAAGAATTACTTTTGTGGAATACATTGCCCTTGATAGAGCAGGCAGCTTGATCTAAGCCAGTTTAAATATGTATAAAAGTGTGTATACATTTATTAAGAAACATTAATAACCTAGAAAGCTTTATCTTGTTCTTTTATTTTCAGCTTTAGATCTAAAATAGAAGCAAAGCAAAACAGAGTGACTCATTCAATACAAATTAATAGTTACATGTTAATTTGCTGTTAATTATTATCAGCGAGTGTGTTACTTTTAAAAAATAACAGTACACTTGAATTTTTTTAATTCTAATTTGGGGAGAAGACAGCTACTCAGATAAGCAAAATAAAATGAAATAAATATGACTAAAATGATTTGTTCCTGAAAAGAAATTCAGATTCTACTAATATCCCCTAGATATTTGCATTATTGAGGCCATGTATTCTGTTTTTGGGGGGAACGAACTTTTCATGTTATAAAAGTCCAAATATCTGTTTATTCTCTCCTAAAATGAGGCAGAGATAACTGCTTGGTGATGAAAGCTGTATATAAATACACTTCTTTCTTCCTTTGTGCCTTTTAAAAATAAATTCTGAAATGCTCATTATATGCCATGTAGAAATGCAAAGTCTTTGAAACACCTCCATTATCATTCAATAATTGCAAAGGTGACCTATTTAAACTAATTTTTGAGAAAGTACTACCTTCCCTGTGATAATATAAATAATGTCTCTAGAAAGATGAATTAATGTATTTTATGATTTATAGAAATGTGAGTAACTAAAATAATAATTTGCATTATGAAAACTGATTTCAAAATTCAATGGAAATTAACATACTTTTCTGTTAGGAAAGTCATTTTTCAATGTTAAAGTAAAAAGTTTATCAAGAGAGAATTCTGATAACTTCTGATGATCATACTATTCTGGATGTCATCCATATTCATGTCTAGATCCATATCCCATCCTTCCTGGTTCTACCCTATGTTATAGAAGGCTGACCTCCGTGGACTGCATCATTGGGCTACCTTGCCCTTTGGCTTGCCAGTGGGTTGGATCAGTGAGAAGCCCTGGCAGTAGATCAAATTGGAGGAGGAGATGTGGTCACCCTTCTTACCAAGTGGCCACTGGTTAGCTGTGTCACTCTGCCAAAGGCCAGAAGCTTCCCAGACAGTCCTGTCGATACATCAAACTTCTCCAAGTTCTGGTGACCCCTTTCTTCACTTTAGGCCTACGGGTAATAACAGCTACCCACCACTGCTAGCCCTGTGTGTGCTGAGCCATCTCTTGGTTTCTCTAAACCCTGGCCCACCCATTTGTAAAGAAAAGGGTTGTCTTTATTAAAAATCTCTTAACTATGGTATTTGAAACAGGCATTTGTTTCTATCCAAACATGAATATTGACAGACGTATCATGACAGGCATATTGATTATCAGAATTAAGTTCAAGCAGACCTTACAGAGATTTAAAAAAAAACAGAAACTTCGTATCAGTTCTAGTTATTTTTTTTCTATATTCTCAACAACCTAGGTACATTTATCAAAACTTAGCTGTCTTTTTAAATGAAATGGTTAATGTTCTAATAAAAATATATTCTATTTGCTATGGTTGGCATCATTACAGTGCTTTTAAAAAGCAGATTTTATTACTTTGGTTAAAGAAAAATATTAAATGCTGTGGAGAAAGGCTGTAAAAGCAGTGGGGTCAAAATATCTCCAAAATATACAATTTATTTTATTTTATTTATCTTATTTTTTAAATTGTATTTTAGATTTAGGGGGTACATGTGCAAATTTATTACTTGCGTATTTTGAGGTTTTGGACTTCCAGTGAACCCATCACCCAAATAGTGAACATTGCACCCAATGGACAGTTTTTCAACCCTCTCCCTGCTCCTCCCTTCTTCTGTTTTGGAGTCCTCAATGTCTATTTTTTCCTTCTTTGTGTCCACAAAACATAAAATTTAGTTAGAACTATTAGCCTTTCCGTCAGTTCAAGTGTCTGCTTCATGTGGAGGACAAAAAGTATTTTCTTCATTGCTGTATTCCAAGCACTTACCAGAGGTTGGCTTATGATAGATTCTCAATAAATATGTATTGAATTTGTAAAGAAATCAAAACTTACTTCATTTTCTAATATAACTGAAAGGAGAATGTAAAAATATAAAATCAGAGTCTAATAACTACATATTTATTTTAAAAATTAGGTTATACCTATCTGTGATATAAATTTCTCTATATAATTATTATTACATTAGAAATAAACAAATTTAATTGAGTCATCATGATAAGGGGATTAGATTGAATACCCGACTTTGAGTTCCAGAATTGAATAATAGGACCTCATACCTAAAAGAGTTCTGCAACAAATCCAGCATAGAATTGGAAAATCCCTCTAGAATTTGAAAATTGAGACCAAGAGAATGTAAGTGAATCATCCAAGATCACAAATGATTTAAAATTTAAATACTTTCCAATTTTACAGGCCAAATGTAAGACCCTGGATTTTGATCTGTAGTCTCCTAGAGAATTCCAGCTGCCCTGTGGACCAAGCGCTCAATCTCTGCTCTGAGAAGTAGATACCTTTTGGGAGAAAAGGACCTTTGAAGCTACTAGAATATCGTATTGCGCAAGGAAAGGGCCACAGGGTGAGGGAGTTGTCTCACCCTCCTCTCTTCTCCAGACCTGCAGAGCAGGGGCTGATCCCTGGTTGGATCCTGGCTAGATTCCCAAAGACTTTAAAGGCTGATTGGTTCCCATTGAACTGCTAAGAAGAAGTCGGTTCACTATTGGATGATGGGTTCGCTGGAAGCCCAAACCTCACCATTATACAAAATCCGAAAGATGAGAGAGAGCTAAGACAGGGGATCCCAGACGCAATACTATTCAGGGGTAAGGGAGAAGCCCAGTTATCCTTTTTGCTGCTCATTCCATTCCTCTTTGTCCCTCTGTTCCTCTCTTTTATATCTCTCTAATCTCTCTTTTTTCACAAACTTCTCTCTGTGCCTCTCTTTCTCTCTTATCACTGACATCCTACTTCTCATTAAGAGCTTATCAGAGCTGTACCATTACTCCTTCCACTGATAATGTCAGCCATATCTATCTCTTTAATTAAATGGAATTCAATTTACCCAATTTTTGTTGAAGGCCAAACAGGTTTCTAGGAATAAGTCACAGTTGCTAACGTAATGACTTTAAAGTCTAGGCAGACGGTTAAGACCTTAGGTAAATAATGGCTCTTCAATTTCCTTAAGTAGGAATAGATTTGATCACATCTACCTTAGTGAACCAGAACGAGCATATGAAGTAAGTATGTAATATTTAGACTGAACAATTATTTACTACAATAAGTAATTGGGGGGAGAGACCTTAGATTGTTTTTCAATTGTTAGGGGAAGAAAAGACTAGATAAGGAGGATGAAACTAGTTTGGGGAGAGATTTCTATGCCAGAGTCCGAAATTCCGAGATGATTAGGTAGCTAGTGATGATTCTTTGAAAATACATTTAAATAAATAAGTGACATACAGTATTTGTTATATGTAACTTAAGTGACCCAAACTGACTAGAATCAATTTAAAAAAAAGATAACTCATGAAAATAAAACAAAAGCAGATGGAAAGTGGGGCACACTGCTTGTTTGTTTGGTTTCTTGCTTGTGGTTTTTTTGGTCTACCAAAATGGTTATTTATATGACACATTTTGAGAGTCATACGTTTTGCCAAAAATTAAAATAAATTAATTACAAATAGAAATAAAACAAATGAAATTTAAAAGACATAGAAACTTAAGCCTAGTATACTTTTAAAAACTACCAAGAAAGCAAGCATTTATTTAGTAAATATGCAAGAAAATAATCAGATTCTGCTCATCTTTCATTCATTCATTCATTCATTTTTTTCCAACAAATAAATGCTAATTGTTTTGGCCAGAACTATTTCGGGGATGAAAAGGTATCCCTTTCTTCCTTACTTTAGAGAAATATAGATTTTGTGGCAGAAGCTCAGCATATCTAAACACACCCACATAGAGTATATTCTATGCCACTTTGAAGTGGTTTGAGTATCACTTGAATTGGGATATTACTTCTAATCCATTTCGGGTCATCTGTTTTTTTTTTTTTTTTTTTTCACTTTTCCCTTATAGACTAAATATTATCATAGTATTAGCACATATAGTATATATGTCAATCTATATAACATATGATGTTGGAAAACATTTTTACTAATAAGGATATTTACAAGAGAATTACGTCTCATTACTTATGTTCACAAATTTTAATAAACTGTTTCTGCCTATTGCCAAAATGTTTCCTGTCCTCTCAATAAATAAAACTGTTACTTTGTGTTTGGTTGAACTCACAGAATATTTTCTTTCTTGGGGTAAAATTATTATTTTTCTTACATAAGTAATATCCTAAAGTCATATGTTAATGTGTTGAATTCCATACCTCACCAACTGGGATATAAATGATATAACTTACATTTGAAGTGGGAAAAAAGCTGTTAAGGTGGGCTGATGGCCATTGTCTTAAATATCACTTTCCCAACACCAAGGGTTACACCTGGAAACTGTTCATCATAGCCAAAAAGGCAGGGCTCCTTGGGATGTGGCTCATCAGAATGACTAATATAAAGTCACTTTTCTCATAAATCTGCCTATTCTCCCACCATCTGCTATTTGCATTTTTCCAGAAAGTTAAAAAAAATACTGATGGAATGTTTTGACCCAATTGCAGTTAAGTTCACATGGTTTACTCTTTTAGTTCCCAAGATGACATTTCAGCCAAGCCTTATAGTGGGGTATTGCATCAGAAGAGCTTCTATTATACAATGGGAATTCCAGGTGAGACATCTAGAGGCAAAAGGCGGAACTGCTGAAAAATTCAACTATCATTAGTAATATTTTGTTTCATATCAATTTTGAGCTATAAAAATCATCTAACAAACTATGTTTCCATCACTAAATTACTACCCTCTGTTCAGCTCATAAAACTTTACATGTTTTAGCATGCCAAAACTATGAGCTTAATAGTTTTTTTAATTTACAATGATTTGATAGAATGATTTGCATAGATTTTAAACTATCAACACCAAAGCAGATGCATATTTCCAATTCAAGGAAAATGTATATATATAGAATACATATTATGTGTTATGTCTGGACATGCACACACATTTGAGCTTGGACAAAGGCAAGGTCGTGCCTGTTAAAGCTATTAATCTAGATGATGTTTCATTAAAACCAAAGGCATATGTAACATTTGTAATAAAAGCCAAGCAAACAAATAAAAACTTGTTTGTCTAATTACATCTGAGACATTCTACTGGATACTGAGCTAATAGTAGTAAAAAAGGCAGAGATGGTCTCTGCCCTCATGGAGTTTATAATCTAGTATAAAGAGAGAGATACTTCAAAAAGCAACAATAACAGGATTGATTATTACAAATTACAGGAATTGCTATGAAGGAAAGCAGAATATAAACTCATGGAACTATAGATGTTCATTGACAGAGTGGCTTTAGACATCATCTAGTGATCAAATATGATATTTCACAAATAACTAATATATTATTTGTGATATAGTTGTGATATAATTATGATATAGTCTAAGGTGATTATGGGATCTGTCCAAGGCCACATAACTATAGGGGGCATGCATCAAATTGGACATAGAGAAAATTGACAGTTGTTTTTTTTTTTTATTGCAAGAAGAGTTTGAAAATTTTTAATTAATTTTTTGACATGATAGATATACATAATTCTGGGGTATCTGGGGTAATATACTTTCATGTAATTTATAGAGATCAAATCAGTGTGTATTAGGGTTCTCCAGAGGGACAGAACTAACAGGATATATGCACATATGAAAGGGAGCTATAGGATAAATGCATATATGAAAGGGAGCTTATTATAGAGAATTGACTCAAAAAAATCACAAGGCGAAGTCCCACGATAGACCATATGCAAGCTGAGGAGGAAAGAAGCCAGTAATGGCTCAGTCCAAGTCCAAAAGCCTCAGAAGTAAGGAAGCAGACAGTGTAGCTTCAAGGCCCAAGAGCCCCCAGGCAAATCACTGGTGTAAGTCCAAGAGTCCGAAGGCCAAAAAACCTGAGGTCTGATGTCCGAGGCCAGGAATAAGGGATGGAAGCATCCAGCATGGGAGAAAGATGAAAGCCAGAAGACTCGGCAAGCCCCCTTCTCCCACCTTCTTCTGCCGGCTTTGTTCTAGCTGCGTTGGCAGCTGACTGGGTGGTGCCCACCCGCGTTGAGGGTGAGTCTTCCTCTCGCAGTCCAGTAACTCAAATGTTAATCTCCTGTGGAAACACCCTCACAGACATGCCCAGACCCAATACCAGCTATTTAGGCATCCTTCAGTCCAATCAAGTTGATGCCTAATATTAACTGCCACACAGTGTGATTGGGTATCCATCACCTTAAATATTTGTCTTTTCTTTATGCTAAAAACATTCAAATTATTCTTTTCTTGCTATTTTGAAATAAACAATAGAATCACGCTACTGATCTATCAAATGTTAGGTCTTATTTTTTCTATTTGACTGTATATTAGCACCCATTAATCAACTACTCTTCATTCTACCTCCCTTCTACCCTTTCCAGCCTCTGGTGACCACCAATCTACTTGCTATCTTCATGAGATACACTTTTTTTTAAGTTCACACATATGAGTAAGAACATGAAATATTTGTTTTTCTGTGCTTGTTTTATTTCACTTAATGTAATGACCTCCAGCTCCATCCATGTTGTTGCAAGTGACTGGATTTCCTCCTTTTTTATGGCTGAACAGTATTCCACTGTGTACACATACCACATTTTGTCTATCCAGTCATCCACTGATGGGCACTTAGGTTGATACCATATGTTTCCTATTGTGACTAGTGCTGCAATAAACACAAGAGTGCAAGTATGTCCTCTATGTATTTTCTTTCTTTCATAACCAATAGTGAAATTACTGAATCACATGGAAGTTTCATTTTTAGTTTTTAAAGAACCTCCATACAGTTTTCCATAGTGATTGCACTAATTTACATTCCTACCAACAGTGTACAAGTGTTTCCCTGTCTTCATATCTTCACCAGCACCCCTTATTTCCAGGCTTTTTGATAAAAGCCATTTTAACTGAGGTGAGATGATATCTCATTGTGGTTTTGACTTGCATTTCTCTGATAATTAGTGACATTGAACACTTTTCATAGACTTCTCGGTCATCTGCATATCCTCTTTTGAAAAATATCTATTCAGACATTTTGCCAATTAAAAAGATCAGATTATTTGCTTTTATTTTTGGTATTGAATTATTTGAGCTCCTTATATATTTTGCTTATTAATTCTGTCAGACTGATAGTTTGCAAAGATGTTCTCCCATCCTGTGGGTTGTCTCTTCACTTCGTTCTGTTGATTGGCTCTTCACATGTTGTTGTTTCTTTAAGGTCAGCCACTGGTTTCTTTGTCCATTTAAGGAGGTCCCTATTTGCTGCTGTTTCTTGTGGATGTATGTCTATGTCTTTGCATTAAAGGATGAGTTATTTATTCCAGTCTTCTTTGTCTGGCTTGTTTTGGTTTTTATTGGATATGTTTACCTACAGATTCTTTGTAATTTACCTGTTGCTTTTCTTTCTTTTCCTACAACGTTGATGCCTCCTTTTAGGCCCTAGATGCTTCTTTAAACTCACATTTGCCTAGGAGCTAGTAACATATCAGACTGTGCCCATCTTGAATGGGGGAGGTCCCAAAGGCAATATCCCGGAAGGCTGGCTAGGCATTCCTGCCGAGGGGCCTGTAGAACAACCTTCCTGCATCATGCTGCTGTTACACGGCCACTCTGATCTCACTTCTCCTTTGACCAAGTCACAGAGCAAAGTTTTTGGGACTGGGTATGATAGTGCTGCTTCCTCACTTTGTCTCTGGATGTTCCCAGAGATATTTCTCTCTTCAGGCACTAGCAATGATTCCTGTGGGTTGAAGCAGGGAAAAGTTTGTGATAGGGAGTCCAGGATGGTGGGGAAGCTGGTTGTCCACCTTGATCCCACTGTGTCCAGTGTAGAAACCGTGAGTTAGGAGGAAATTGTCACTGTACTTTTTCCTGGGCAGAAAAGGGATAGGGAACTTGTGGATACAGGAATCTGATTCTGTTCTGCTCAGAGTTTTTCATCTCTCTGTGACCCCAGGAACTCTCTCATTCTCATGTTTGAGTTCTGGGATATTGTTCATGATAATTGCCATGTGGTATATTTGTTTTGGCTTGCTTCTGTGATGCCATTTTGGAACTGGAAGTGAAAGACGGTTAATTTTATATATGTAAATAGTATTATATTAAATTTAAATAAACCTTGATTTGCCTAGCTTTTCTGGAGTAAAATGGGATTAGAAAAGCAGTAGAGGAAGAGATTCTCCTCGGTTTACAAATGCCAAAAGAGAAATAAATTTGGTGATCCTTTTCAGGAGGTTTATCAGTCAGGCTAAGTTATATTTTAATAACAAATAATCCTAAAATTTTAGTGCAACACATCAAGAAAGATCTCTCTCTCTCTCTCTCTCATGTCCCATGTGTTTCATAGGTTGTCTGTGGCTGTACCCCATTTCATCTTCACTTCTGGGAACCAGGCTGATGGAGAAGTCTTCTAGCAGAAGTACTACTGGTCATGATGCAGAAAGAGGAGCAAATTTGGTAGACCATGTGCTGACCCTTGATCGGTCTACTGAGATGTGTCACATATCTCTGCTCACAAGGTGAGTCCCTGGTTTCACCTGAGTATAGTTTTATTGCCAGGAGAGGCACCAAGTATGGGAGAATAATACACTACCTACCACATGCGTGGAGTATATATGTTTTTTATATAAAGACTCTAAGGGGTGCAATATTTTAGTGAAAGGAACACACTGGCTGTTTGTCTGGATTAGTTCTTAACAGTTATTTACGCCCTCAGATTGAATCTACTTTCTTCTGGTAATAACTCACTCATTTTTTTGCTTGTGGAGGTCCCTCCTTCTCTCTTAGCCCAGGAGATCTAAGTCCCACCTCCAACTTTAAGAGTGAAATATCCACTTTATATGCCATCTAAGCCAATCACTACTTTATATTCTCCTGGCCACGAGGATTGGGTCAGAAGTGGGGACTTTATCTGCAGCAAGTCTAGTTAAAGCAATTTTCATGTTTTTTGTGAAGCCACGGGTAGATGGTAACATAAAAGAAAACTTTTTCCTGTGGGATCTGGATCTTGAAGCATGTGAAGCAGAAGCTTCTTGCAGTCACCATGCGCATACTTAGATCTCAAGGGTGAAGCCCAGCATAGGGAAGAGGAGACTATTGACCTGAGATGCGTCGAGAATCAAAACCCTTGCAAAATGTCTCAGCTCCTGAATGCGGCTATTCCTGAATACAGCATTGCTCTTAGGTTTTATAGTTATTGAGGGGTTTTTTTGTTGTTGTTGTAACTAATTTATTTGATTTGGGCTTTCAACACTTGCAACTTGAAAAACATAATGCATATTTTGGGAAACTTGTTGTGAGTCTATGCCTTCTTCCCTATTTAAAGAAATAAGAAGAGGATAATTGAATTAGATGACATCTGGATTTAGCATTCCATAATTTCATAATTTAAGACACCTTATTTCATGATTAAGATGTTAGTAGAAGAATATTAATGTTTATATCTAATTGAGATTGGATTTCTAGCACATCTCTAATACTGTTGGTGACAAAAGTTGCTCTTTTCCATGGTAATGCAGCTTTATTCTATGACATGGGTACTTTACAACCACTTCTCAAGGGTCAAGAAATTATCACAGAATAAATCTGCTAATACAGTTTTAATTGTTGTTGAGTCATTAGCTTGAAAGTTTCCTAAGTCCCAGGCCCCTTGAATGCCACCTCTTCCCCTAGTGGAGCTACAGTAAGGTAAGAAGACAGTGTATAATACATGTAACATACAAAATGTATGTTAATAGACTCTTTATGTTATGGTTAAAGCTTCCAGTCAACAGTAAGCTCTGCAGTTAAGAAAATGTTAGTTAAAAATCATAAGAAAGAGAAAGTATATTTACTTTTCATTAAGTGGAAGTGAATCAGCATAAAGGGCTTCATCCTTGTCTTCGTGTTGACTAGGCTGAGGAGGAAGAGGAAGAGGAGGGGTTGGTTTGGTTGTGTCAGGTATGGTAGAGGCGGGAGAAAATCCATGTATATATGATTGGACCTGCACAGTTCAAACCATGTTTCCAGGGTCCGCTGTACAGTCACATGTCACTTAACAACAGGAATATGTTCTGAGAAATGCATGATTACATGATTCTGTCATTGCATGAACACCATCAAGTGAACTTACATAAACCTCGATGGTACAGCCTACTGCACATCTAGCCTATTGTGTAAAGCCTATTGCTCCTGGCACAGACTTGTACAGCATGTTACTGTTCTGAATACTGAAGACAGTTGTAACATAATGGTGAGCATTTGTATGTCTAAACATATTTAAACATTGAAAAGATACAGTAAGAAAACAGTATAAAAGATAAAACATGGTACAGCTGTACTGACCATGAATGAAGCTTGAAAGACTGGAAGTTGCTCTGGACATCAGCGAGTGGTAAGTGAATGTGAAGGCCTAGGGCATTACTGTATATGACTGTGGGCTTTATAAACATTGTACATTTAGGCTAGAGAAATATGTTTTTCTGTCTTCAATAATAAATTAACCTTAGTTGACTGCAACTTTGATACTTTATAAACTTAATTTTTTGAACTTTTTGACTATTTTAATAACACAGCTTAAGACATAAACACATTGTACAGCTATACAAATATTTTATTTATATCCATATTCTTTAATCTTCTTTTTTCTGATTTTGAAATTTCTCATTTTTATTACACATTTTACTTTTTAAACTTTTTAAAATTAGAAATGAAGACACAAACATACACATTAGCCTCAGATAAAAAAGTATCACTGTTTTCTACCTTCATATCTTATCCCACTGGAAGATCTTCAGGGGAAATAATGTGCATGCACCTTCCATCTCCTGTGATAACAATACCTTATTTTGGAATACCTCCAGAAAGGCCTGCCTGAGGCTGTTTTTACACCTATTTTTTTTTATAAGTAGAAGAAGTACACTCTAAAATAACAATAAAAGTATAGTATAGTAAATACATCAACCAGTAACATCATCATTTATTATCATTATCAAATATCATGTCCTCTACATAATTGTCTGTGCTAATTTTATATGACTGGTAGTACAGTAGGTTTGTTTACACTAACATCACCACAAACATATGAGTAATTCATTTTGCTACAATATTATGATGGCTGCAGCATTACTAGGCGATAGGAATTCTTCAGCTTCATTATAGTCTTATGGGACCACTATCCTATCTGCAATCCAACATGGATTGAAATGTCTTTATATGGCACATGACTATAGCGTTTTTTGCAACTACATGAGGAGACATTAAGCCTAGTAACATGCTACACCCATACCTGGTGGCAATTCAATTCCACAAATGATACTAAGCTCTGGTACTGAGCTTTACATACATGAAAGTGTCATGTTAAATATGATAGGGACATGCTGATAAAATCAGTTATTTACACTCAGTGAGTTGGCACTGCCTTGGAAGATAAGGCAAGCATCAATAGATAGAGATGGATTTCAAGGTGGAAGAGGTCCCACATTGTAAGGGAAGGGGAACTGAAAGTATTTCCTGGAGGAAATAAAAATTGAAGCCGATTTCATGAAGCTAAAAACTCAAAATGGTGTTGATAATGATGATGATGATAAACAAGCAAAAAACAGAAACAGCTAAAATAATAAGGAATGTTTATTAAAGTATTACTTACAAAGCCCAGTAATAATCCTATGAAGATCATATGATTAAATCCTCATAATGACATTAAGAGGAGTTACACCTTCTTCATATTATGGTAAAGTACTACTACAGCCTAGTGTGTTGAAATAACTTGTCTGTAGTTACACACCTAGTAGTGGAGGAGTCAGGATTCATATCCAGGTTTATCTCATCCTAGAGCTTGAGACTTCATCTTGCATCTTGTCTCCTTGCCTTCATTTAATACTCCTTCTTCCTTCTCAATGTGTCCCACCCTCACCCTGTTCTGGGCTCTAGGGCCTCTGAAGGAAGGAAACTGGTCTGACTTGCTCTGTCCTAGGACTCCAACAGTCATAACAGAGTTATGCTGATGCTGACAATGCTGACAAAGTGGAAGTAACCCCACAAGGGCCAATGTCTTATCAAGGACTGGTCCAGTCCAATCACAGAGCCCAAGGGCGGTCCCAGGGTACTCTGAAACCCCTTGCAGGTGGGAAATTTCTTCCATGGTTCTTCATCCTTTTACCTTCAGCTGTTAAATATCATTTATACTCTCAGTCAGATGATGTGGGAGTCAACTAGTGGTGAATGCCCCACTAAAAGATGCTGAGTCCATTCATTTCAAATATTTATGTAAGGAGAAGAACCAGAAAATCACTTCTTCATATATTCTGAAGTGACAATATTTGTATTAGAATATGAATGGTGTTGAAAGTGTGATGTCCAAGAATATGTCCTGAAAATCTTCCCAGTTTTTGATGTGCTAGCCTTAAAATTCTTAAGAAGTACAGACTACTTTGTGACTATGATAATTTAGGTGTTTCTCTTGGGAAATTGCTTTTAACAGATATCTTTGAAATAATCTTGTTGTACTATAGCATTCTGATTATAAAATTTTCAAAGAACGATAGATTTATTAGCCTAAGAATTTTGTGAATTAAATCTAGAGACTGTCATGAAAAATTGCAGTGTTTGGCTTTGTTTTTTAAAGATACTGAAGGCAAATAAGTCTTCACCTCTCCTGTGGTGACCACTTCCCCACAAGGGTTTACTTTCTCTATTGGTTGCTGAAACTCGAAGGTCTTCTGGTTTTCAGTCTTATTTTTATATGATTCTGTTTCTTTGTCATTTAATTGTTTCAGCTTAGAATTTGCCTGTGGGCCCTTTGAGTTGTAACAAAACAGCTGGCACATGACAAGTTGCTAGAGTTAACAGCCGCCCGTCACACTCCATTGCCAACTGTGACACCAATGATGAACGCAATTCCAGTTTTAAATGGACCCATTTTTTAACCTTGGAAAATTGTCTTTGTGATTTTGAGCTGTCAAGAGGAAAAGAAAATATCCACAATAACCTATATTTAATTTGTCATTTCTTTAATGCTTTTCTCATACTGCTTTTTATTGATAATCAAAAGGTCATATCAGTTACAAATACAGATTTAAGAAGCATATGGAGAGGAAAGCACATTATTAAGGAATCACATGGAAAATATGACACATTTTAAGGGAAAAATATGAATACCTCATCTCATACTTCCTAGGACATGAAATATCACAATAAACTAAGTAAAATACCATTACAAAGTAGACTATAGGACTGGGAATGGTGACACATACCTATAGTCCCAGCTACCTGGGAATCTTGGGCTTAGGCAATTCTGCGCTGTAGTGCACTATATTCACGCCTACAAGTAGCCACTACACTCCAGCCTGGGCAATATAGTGAGACCCCATCTCCCAAAAAATCAAATAAAATAAAAGTAGACTATATGTAAGAAGGTATAAAAGAAGGCTGCAAAATTTTAATCAGAATTTATATTATACTATCATATTTAAGTCAAAGATTGCTACACTTGATGTCTTACAAGTCACCAAATACAAATTACTCATCCTTAAAGAATAAAGTTCAAACATACTAATACCATATTGTGATGAACTGGAAATTAAACATCTAAGAATCTATTCTGGTTTTTTTTCAGTATGAAACAAGCCTTCCACAAGGGTCCAAAAGAAAACATTTCACACAAAAAGTCATACTATCTTTACTACATGAGGATGAAAAGATAAATTTGAACAACACTGTTACAAAGCAAAAGTTAGAATTTGAGTAATATAGAAATAGAAAAATGAGGGGGGCATGCCCAAGATGGCCGAATAGGAACAGCTCCAGCCTCCAGCTCCCAGCGTGAGCGAAACAGAAGATGGGTGATTTCTGCATTTTCCACTGAGGTACCAGGTTCATCTCATCGGGGTGTGTTGGACAGTTGGCGCTGGTACACGGGTGCAGCCCGACCAGCAAGAGCTGAAGCAGGGCGAGGCATCGCCTCACCTGGGAAGCGCAAGGGGGAAGGGAATTCCTTTTCCTAGCCAAAGGAAATTGAGACACACAACACCTGGAAAATAGGGTAACTCCCACCCTAATAATGCGCTTTACCAAGGGTCTTAGCAAATGGCACAACCAGGAGATTATATCCCACACCTGGCCCAGAGGGTCCCACACCCATGGAGCCTCCTTCATTGCTAGCACAGCAGTCTGAGCTCTAACTGCAAGGTGGCAGCGAGGCTGGGGGAGGGGCGCCCACCATTGCTGAGGCTTAAGTAGGTAAACAAAGCCACCGGAAGTTCGAATTGGGTGGAGCCCACCACAGCTCAAGGAGGCCGGCCTGCATCTGTAGACTCCTTCTCTGGGGACAGGGCATAGCTAAACAAAAAGCAGCAGAAACCTCAGCAGAGGCAAATGCCCCTGTCTGACAGCTTTGAAGAGAGCAGTGGATCTCCCAGCACAGAGGTTGAGATCTGAGAACGGACAGACTGCCTGCTCAAGTGAGTCCCTGACCCCTGAGTAGCCTAACTGGGAGACATCCCCCACTAGGTGCAGACTGACATCTCACACCTCACACGGCAGGGTACACCCCTGAGACGAAGCTTTCAGAACAAGAATCAAACAGCAACACTCGCCGTTCAGCAATATTCTGTATTCTGCAGCCTCTGCTGCTGATACCCAGGCAAACAGGGTCTGGAGTGGACCTCAAGCAAACTCCAACAGACCTACAGCTGAGGGTCCTGACTGTTAAAAGGAAAACTAACAAACAGAAAGGACACCCACACCAAAACCCCATCAGTACGTCACCATCATCAAAGACCAAAGGCAGATAAAACCACAAAGATGGGGAAAAAGCAGTACAGAAAAGCTGGAAATTCACAAAATCAGAGCGCATCTCCCCCTCCAAAGGAATGTAGCTCATCACCAGCAATGGAACAAAGCTGAACGGAGAATGACTTTGACAAGTTTAGAGAAGAAGGCTTCAGTCAATCAAACTTCTCAGAGCTAAAGGAGGAACTACATAACCAGCACAAAGAAACTAAAAACCTTGAAAAAAGAAGGGATGAATGGGTAACTAGAATAATCAATGCAGAGAAGACCTTAAAAGAACCGATAGAGATGAAAACCATAACATGAGAACTACATGACAAATGCACAAGCTTCAGTAACTGACTTGATCAACTAGAAGAAAGAGTATCAGCAATTGAAAATCAAATGTATGAAATGAAACAAGAAGAGAAGTGTGGAGAAAAAAGAGTAAAAAGAAATGAACAAAGCCTCCAAGAAATATGGGATTATGTGAAAAGACCAAATCTATGTCTGATTGGAGTGCCTGAAAGTGACAGGGAAAATGGAACCAAGTTGGAAAACACTCTTCAGGATATCATCCAGGAGAACTTCCCCAACCTAGTAAGGCAGACCAACATTCAACTTCAGGAAATACAGAGAACATCACAAAGATACTCTTGGAGAAGAGCAACTCCAAGACACATAATTGTCAGATTCACCAAAGTTGAAATGAAGGAAAAAATATTAAGGGCAGTCAGAGAGAAAGGTCGGGTTACACACAAAGAGAAGCCCATCAGACTAATGGCAGATCTCTCGGCAGAAACTCTCCAAGCCAGAAGAGAGTGGGGGCTAATATTCAACATTCTTAAAGAAAAGAATTTTCAACCCAGAAGTTCATATCCAGCCAAACTAAGATTCACAAGTGAAAGAGATATAAAATCCTTTACAGACAAGCAAATGCTTAAAGATTTTGTCACCACCAGGCCTGCCCTACAAGAGATCCTGAAGGGAGCACTAAACATGGAAAAGGACAACAGGTACCAGCCATTGCAAAAACATGTCAAAATGTAAAATCCATCGATGCTAGGAAGAAACTGAATCAACTAGCAAGCAAAATAACCAGCTAATATCATAATGACAGGATCAAGTTCACACAAAACAATATTAACCTTAAATGTAAATGGACTAAGTGGTCCAATTAAAAGACACAGACTGGCAAATTGGATAAAAAGTCAAGACTCATCAGTTTGCTGTATTCAGGAAACCCATCTCACATGCAGAGACACACATAGGCTCAAAATAAAGAGATGGAGGAAGATCTACCAAGCAAATGGAGAACAAAAAAAGGCAGGGGTTGCAATACTAGTCTCTGATAAAACAGACTTTAAACCATCAAAGATCAAAAGAGACAAAGAAGGCCATTACATAATGGTAAAGAGATCAATTCATCAGGAAGAGCTAACTATCTTAAATATATGTGCACCCAATACAGGAGCACCCAGATTCATAAAGCAAGTCCTTAGAGACCTACAAAGAGACTTAGACTCCCATACAATAATAATGGGAGACTTTAACACCCCACTGTCAACATTAGACAGATCAATGAGACAGAAAGTTAACAAGGATATCCAGGAATTAAACTCAACTCTGCATCAAGCGGACCTAATAGACATCTACAGAACTCTCCACCCCAAATCAACAGAATATACATTCTTCTCAGCACCACATCGCACTTATTCCAAAATTATTCCAACCACACAGTTGGAAGTAAAGAACTCCTCAGCAAATGTACAAGAACAGAAATTATAATAAACTGTCTCTCAGACCACAGTGCAATCAAACTAGAACTCAGGACTAAGAAACTCAATCAAAACCACTCAACTACATGGAAACTGAACAACCTGCTCCCGAATGACTACCGGCTACATAACGAAATGAAGGCAGAAATAAAGATGTTCTTTAAAACCAATGAGAACAAAGATACAACATACCAGAAACTCTGGGACACATTTGAAACAGTATGTAGAGGGAACTTTATAGCACTAAATGCCCACAAGAGAAAGCAGACAAGATCTAAAATTGACACCCTAACATCACAATTAAAAGAACTAGAGAAGCAAGAGCAAACACATTCAAAAGCTAGCAGAAGGCAAGAAATAACTAAGATCAGAGCAGAACTGAAGGAGATAAAGATACAAAAAACCCTCCAAAAAATCAATAAATCTAGGAGCTAGTTTTTTGAAAAGATCAACAAAATTGATAGACCACTAGCAAGACTAATAAAGAAGAAAAGAAGGAAGAATCAAATAGATGCAATAAAGAATGATAAAGGGGATATCACCACCGACCTCACAGAAATACAAACTACCATCAGAGAATACTATAAACACCTCTACACACATAAACTAGAAAACCTAGAAGAAATGGATAATTTCCTGGACACTTACACTGTCCCAAGACTAAACCAGGAAGAAGTTGAATCCCCGAATAGACCAATAGCAGGCTCTGAAATTGAGGCAATACCTAATAGCCTAGAAACCAAAAAAAGTCCAGGACCAGAAGGATTCACAGCCGAATTCTACCAGATGTACAAGAAGGAGTTGGTGCCATTCCTTCTGAAACTATTCCAATCAATAGAAAAACAGGGAATCCTCCCTAACTCATTTTACGAGGCCAACATCATCCTGATACCAAAGCCTGACTGAGATACAACAAAAAAAAAGAGAATTTTAGACCAATATCCCTGATGAACACTGATGCAAAAATCCTCAATAAAATACTGGCAAACTGAATCCAGCAGCACATCAAAAAGCTTATCCACCATGATCAAGCGTGCTTCATCCCTGGAATGCAAGGCTGGTTCAACATACGCAAATCAATAATCCAGCATATAAACAGAACCAAAGACAAAAACCACATGATTATCTCAATAGATGCAGAAAAGGCCTTTGACAAAATTCAACAGCCCTTCATGCTAAAAACTCTCAATAAATTCGGTATTGATCGAATGTATCTCAAAACAATAAGAGCTATTTATGACAAACTCACAGCTAATATCATACTGAATGGGCAAAAACTGGAAGCATTCCCTTTGAAAACTGGCACAAGACAGGGATGCCCTCTCTCACCACTCCTATTCAACATAGTGTTGGAAGTTCTAGCTAGGGCAATCAGGCAAGAGAAAGAAGTAAAGGGTATTCAGATAGGAAAATAAGAAGTCAAATTGTCTCTGTTTGCAGATGACAGGATTGTATATTTAGAAAACCCCATTGTCTCAGCCCAAAAGCTCCTTAAGCTGATAAGCAACTTCAGCAAAGTCTCAGGATACAAAATCAATGTGCAAAAATCACAAGCATTCTTATATACCAGTAACAGACAAACAGAGAGCCAAATCATGAATGAACTTCCATTCACAATTGCTTCAAAGAGAATAAAATACCTAGGAATCCAACTTACAAGGGATGTAAAGGACCTCTTCAAGGAGAACTACAAACCACTGCTCAGTGAAATCAAAGAGGACACAAACAAATGGAAGAACATACCATGCTCATGGATAGGAAGAATCAATATCGTGAAAATGGCCATACTGCCCAAGGTTATTTATAGATTCAATGCCATCCCCATCAAGCTACCAATGAGTTTCTTCACAGAATTGGAAAAAGCTGCTTTAAAGTTCATATGGAACCAAAAAAGAGCCCACATTGCCAAGACAATCCTAAGTCAAAAGGACAAAGCTGGAGGCGTCACGCTACCTGACTTCAAACTATACTACAGGGCTACAGTAACCAAAACAGCATGGTACTGGTACCAAAACAGAGATACAGACCAATGGAACAGAACACAGCCCTCAGAAATCATACCACACATCTACAGCCATCTGATCTTTGACAAACCTGACAAAAACAAGAAATGAGGAAAGGATTCCCTGTTTAATAAATGGTGCTGGGAAAATTGGCTAGTCATATGTAGAAAGCTGAAACTGGGTCCTTTCCTTACTCCTTATACGAAAATTAATTCAAGATGGATTAGAGACTTAAATGTTAGACCTAAAACCATAAAAACCCTAGAAGAAAACCTAGATAATACCATTCAGGACATAGGCATGGGCAAGGACTTCATGTCTAAAACACCAAAAGCAATGGCAACAAAAGCCAAAATTGACAAATGGGATCTAATTCAACTAAAGAGCTTCTGCACAGCAAAAGAAACTACCATCAAAGTGAACAGGCAACCTACAGAATGGGAGAAAATTTTTGCAATCTACTCATCTGTCAAAGGGCTAATATCCAGAACCTCTAAAGAACTCACTCAAATTTACAAGAGGAAAACAAACAACCCCATCAAAAAGTGGGCAAAGAATATGAACAGACAATTCTCAAAAGAAGACATTCATACAGTCAACAGACACATGAAAAAATCCTCATCATCACTCACCATCAGAGAAATGCAAATCAAAACCACAATGAGACACCATCTCACACCAGTTAGAATGGCAATCATTAAAAAATCAGGAAACAACAAGTGCTGGAGAGGATGTGGAGAAATAGGAACACTTTTACCCTGTTGGTGGGACTGTAACCTAGTTCAACCATTGTGGAAAACAGTGTGGCAATTCCTCAAGGATCTAGAACTAGAAATACCATTTGACCCAGCCATCCCATTACTGGGGATATACTCAAAGGATTTAAGTCAAGCTGCTATAAAGACACATACACATGTATGTTTATTGCGGCACTATTCACAATAGCAAAGACTTGGAATCAACCCAAATGTCTATTAGTGACAGACCGGATTAAGAAAATGTGGCACATATACATCATGGAATACTATGCAGCCACAAAAAAAAGATGAGTTTGTGTCCTTTGTAGGGACATGGATGCAGCTGGAAACCATCATTCTCAGCAAACTATCACAAGAACAGAAAACCAGACACCGCATGTTCTCACTCATAGGTGGGAATTGAACAATGAGATCACTTGGACACAGGAAGGGGAACATCACACACCGGGTCCTGTTGTGGGGATGGGGGAGGGGAGAGGCATAGCATTAGGAGATATGCCTAATGTAAATGACGTGTTAATGGGTGCAGCACACCAGCATGGCACATGAATAAATATGTAATAAACCTGCAGATTTTGCACATGTACCCTAGAACTTAAAGTATAATAATACAATGAGAAAAGAACAATAAGTAAATGACAAAAAAAGTAGAAAAATGGAATGAGCCTTAAAAAATGACCAAATGTGATTGAAAATATTACTGTATAACCCCTTTGGTTTGTTCAAACTTTATTTTAAAAGTTAAAAACACTCAAATTCAATCATAAGGCAAAATTCCCAGTTAATATTTATCAGAAATATAGCTAATCCAACATGTTCCATAAATAGAAGAAATGATGAGATGAATAAGACACTACAGGCATAGAAATGAAAAAATGAAGTAAAATAAACACATCATGGTAAAATTAGGGAAATAATATATTTAATTACCAAAGGGCTTACCAATACCGATAAAAGGTACACCCCACCGTGAAAATATAGTAGCCATGCACATTGAAATACTGAGTAATATAAAGTTAATGTGAGAGGTTGTCCAAGATCGCTGAGTATGTAAATCATAGAACTAGAACTTATACCACATTTCCTGTAGCTGAAAGTCAGTGCTCTTTCCAAGCTGATCAAGTTTTCAAAATATGGTTAGTTGTGGATGCCCCAGTTAGATAAATTTCATTAACATGACTTCATGTGTGCACCACTTTTAAGGCTCCACATGTACCATGACAAACAATCTGTTGTCATTTTCAGAGATTAAAAACACTATTACCGATAGCAAGCTGCAGTGCAAAATATGGAAATTTAGCCTCTGAGATCTTTCCCCTTTCTTTCTCGACCCTGAGTCCTCCAGTGCCCCTTCCAAATGCCCTCCTGTAATATTTCTTCTCACCAGGCACTCTCACTGGCTATTGTAAGATATGCTTTTTAGCATGATCTCTGCATCCTCTCCTATACCCTTCATGAGAAAATTTTGTAAATGTTTTGCCTGAGTCAAGTACACCTAGGCAAGGAGAGACTCTTAGAATATCAGCTGGTGGCACAGAGCTGCTTTTGGTTCTCTGCAAATTCAAGGCTTCTTACTCTAGAACACAAATGTGCAATCTATTGGCTTTCCTGGCCCACCCTGGAAGAAGAATAATTGTCTTGGGCCACTCATAAAACATGCTAACACTAATGATAGCTGATGAGCTTTTAAGAATTGCAAGAAAAGCTCTTCATGTTTCAAGAAAGTGTATGAATTTGTCTTGGACTGCATTCAAAGCTGTCCTGGGCAACATGAAGCCCGTGGGCCATAGGTTGGACAAGCTTGCTCTGGAATGAACGAAGGAGAGCCTGAAAAGCTTCGAAGGGAGAAGTCATTATTCCTGGCATAGGACAGAGAATGAACCCGCCTTTCCTGTGCTCAGTATGTTAGGAAAACCAAAGTGAGTGTGCGTACTTCACTTGATCCCCAGAGTGTTCCAACAGGTATTTCTTTTGGTATCTAAAGTAGCCACCCCCATCAGCCTAACCCCCTTAACTGCAAAAGTTTTTCTTCACATTATTTGTTTTCAGTTTAACAGTCTTCCCTAATAGAGTATGAACTACATGAGGGCAAGAATCATGTCTGTTTTGTTCACTATGTCTCCAGGCCACTGGCACATAGTAGGGACTCAACAAACATTTGTGGAAGGAAGGTTGGAAAGAAGGAAGGAAGGAAGTGAGGAAGAAAGGAAGGGAGGACGGGAGGGAGGGAGGGAGGAAGGAAGGAAGGAAGTGAGGAAGGAAGGGAGGAAAGAAGTGAGGAAGGAAGGAAAGAGGGAGGGAAGGAAGGAAGGAAGGAAAGAAGGAAGGAAGGAGACATGAAACAAAATGGAAATAAATGGAGAATCTTTTTTTTTCAGTGTGCTTTTCTGGAATCAGAGAAAATTCTAGGCTTCCACATAAAACTAATGATCTCTATTTTTCCACAATATTTTACTACGCTTTTTTAAAGTAATTAAATTTGTTTTACATCTGAATGCCTTTCTGAATGCTTGCCTAAAAAGAAATCAAAACTAAATTACTTCTATAGTGGAGATATAGCTACCCTTACTAAGCAATCAGTTTCCTTTCACATGTTGTATATATAATGTCAAAGAATAGTTAAAAAAAAAAAAAACAAATTAACTTGAAACATCATGATAACTGGCATTTTTCTGCCAGATGCTGAAGCAACCACTAAGAGCATTTCTTATCTTCTTTCTTATTGGCATATACTTTAGGTTAGCTGTGTTCATTGCATGTACATTGATATAAAAACACATTGCCCTTGTGTAAAGGGTCAGTGAAGCACATGACTTTTGGCAGGTAGCCTTCAATTTAGTTTTCGAACCATCTGTATAATATAGTACATTTGAATTTTTATGCAAAATAATAAAGGGGTAGAGAGAAGTTAAATTGTTGATATTCATGTATCAGAATGTCTTCCAGATAATATTAAAGATATTATTATAACTTATTCTTTTGCCCAGAGGGATTCAGATACTTTATAAAATGATCCAATTAGTTTTCCCAGAATCTTTTTTAAATAGCCAATGCCATTAGATAGCAAATGATCCATTTCTATCAGATTGCATCTTAAGGCACTTTTTGTTACTGGATGCTATTTACCTGGCCTCTTTAGGTTAAATTAACATAATATCATGTATTAAAATCAGACAAAGTCCTTTTAATTCATATCTCTATCTAATGTGGTTTTCTAAATGCTTAATAAAGAAAATAAAATGTTAAAAATTACTAGGATGGTAATCAAAAACAGATTCATGTGAGATGAGAGAGGGCCCTGAGCTCCAGGTGAGGAGCTCCCTCAAGTTGATACCTTGATTTCAGCCTGTGAGACCCTGAGCAGGGAACCCAGTGGAACTGTGCCTGGACTTCTGACCTGTAGACACAGTGATATAATACATGGATGCTAGGTTAAGCCATGAAGTGTATTATTATTTCTCATGCAGCAATGTAGAATTCTTTGTGTACATGAGTTTAATCCTACAGACTTTTGCATGTTTGACTATTTTTTGACGCATAAAATAATGGTAATTTCATAGAGTTCAATAATAAATCCTCATGCTGATTAGCGATTTGTGGTTGTAAGACTGAGACTCCTAGCAGTTAGAAGACACCTGCAGTTGCCTGCCATGTAACCCTCCCCATAAGCAATTACATGGCAGTTTTTTTCTGCAAGGTCAGCAGAAGTATCTGGCTACTTCTATGTGCAACCTCTAGACCCTCTTTTAAAGGGCTCACCTGACTGGGGAGGGGGGTTCACCCAAATAATCTCCTTTTCAATTAAACTGAAAGTCAACTGATTTAGGACTCTAATTACATCTGCAAAATTCTTTCACCTTTCCTATTATCTATTGGTTAGAAGCAAGTCACAGGTCTCACCCATACTCAAGGGAAGGAGATAACACAAGGAGGTGCACCGTTATCATTTAAAATTACTCTCATTCAGAAACTGGTTAATTTGTTAATACGATATGGCTAAGAAAATGATCTGTAATTACTTAATCCAGAAAATCAAAGTCTGTTTCTGTCTCTTTTTGTTTCTCTCTCTCTCCATAGTTCAGCTGCTATTTATTTTAGTCTGTATATGACAAGTGGTTTTTCCTTTACACAACTTTGTTAGTTGTAGATAATTCTTATTCTTTACCTCTTCACTACTATAAAGTCTGTAACAATGTTATTGCTGAGCTTTGTGGGGATTTTTGCTGATACACCTTCTGCTAAATGCCTGAGGCTGCTTACTCATGCCCAGAGATATTTGTCTATTTTCATGATTATGGGGCCTTATGTTTTGTTCACATTGCTTTGGTCTTGCTTTCTTAATTCATTTATTTATTCAAAACTGTTTCAGGATCCTACTCTGTGTCAAGGGAGATGAATATAGGCATACAGACTCAAAAGTGGAGCTTAAAAACTAGTAGAGGAGATAGCTATTAGTCGAATAATCATATAAAAATAGGTAAATTGTGACTGCAACAACAACTCTCAGAAAAAAAAGTGCATGGCTCTACATTTGGACAGTCTGCCCAAGTCAGGTGGGTCTGCTGCATTTCCCTGAGTTAGGAATGTTTGAAGTAGGTCTGAAAGGTGAGAAGAAGGAATAAAGGCTAAGTGGAGGGAAACGAACATTATGCACATGGGACAGTGCATGTGCCAAAGCCCTGTGGTAGAAGGGAGCATGATGAGGATGAGGGCCTGAGAGTAGCCCTGGAATGAAAACAATGGTTTAGGATGAGGCTGGAGGAGAAGCTGGGGACCACATCCTAAAGTCTATATTAAGTTCCATTATTCTGAGAGCAATAGGACATTCATTCAAGAGTTCCTAGCAGGGGAGGTGTAGCATTCTTCAATATAGTTTTGTGCTGGGCAGTGCAAGAAATTAGAAGATATTCAAGGTGGCTCTGCTTAGATCAAGTAGGAGGCTATTTAGGACCCATTGTGAGAAGGGGTGGTAGGTAGAAGTAGGATAGAAACAAGGAGACTGACAAAGGTGGACGGATTCAAGAGGCATTAGCGAGGTAATATTGATAGACTTGTTCATCGGTTGGATGTAAGGTGGCCAACTATTCCAGTTTTCCTGGAACCGAGGGAGATTGTGGAATATTAGTTTGGATGGAGGACTTTCGGTGCTGAAAGTGGGAAAATCCCTGCCAAACCTGGATGAGTTGGTCACCCTAGAAGGGAAAGTGAAGGGTGATTGCACTGGGCTTGAAAGTACTTCTACCCATTTGGGCAGAGGAAATAATCTCCAGAGCTATCTCCCACTGGAGAAAAACTATGGGCATGGAGCAATTGTGTAAGTTGTATTGATAAACATTTTCCAATAAATTCTTTCCTGTAACTTCTCAGTATTTTACTGCTCAACCATTTTGTGTTCTTTTATCTGTGAGTTAGAATTCATTCATTTATTCAGTTAATATTTTATGGAGCTTCTATTAAGCCTATGGAGCTGAACATTATAATGGGGATTCGAGGGAGGGGACAGACATATATATTAGAATGTCAGATTGCAGTAAGAATTACGGAAAATGATTCGCCATGATAAGGATTCCCAGGTGATATGGTTTGGCTCTGTGGCCCCACCCAAATCTCATCTCGGATAGTAGTCCCCATGTGTCAGAGGAGGGGCCTGGTGGGAGGTGATTGAATCATGGGAGTGAACTTCCCCCTTGCTGTACTCCTGATAGGGAATGAATTCTCATGAAATCTAGTTGTTTAAAAGTGTGCAGTTTTCCCCCTTCACTTGTTCTTTCTCTCTTGCTGGTATGTAAGACCTGCCCTGCTTCCCCTTCACCTTCCGTCATGATTGTAAGTTTCCTAAGGCTTCTCTAGTCATGCGGAACTGTGAGTCAATTAAACTTCTTATCTTTATATATTACCCAGTCTCAGGTAGTTATTTATAGCACTGTGAAAATGGGCCAATACACCATGAATAGTAGTGATTCAGAGTTTACTTTTTATTTCTAAATAGTGTGTCCAAGAAAAGCCTAGCTACAAAGGCAGCAATTTGAGCAAAGCTCTAAAGCACATGAATTATATTAGCCTACCACATGGAAAGGAGCATTTAATTAGAGAAGAAAACAATGGTAATTCCTGAGGTAGCAATCTGCCTGGAAAATTTGAGGGCTTACAAGGAAATCCCAGGGTTCAAGCATTGCAGCAATGGGCTATCCATAGGATATAAAGGGCAGGGTGATAATGTGCATGCAGATTGCACAGTTCATCCTGATGAGCTCTCTTGATAGAGGGCACCAAAAGTACAAACTATACTAGATCATTTTCTTTTTAGTAATGCCATCAGTGCTTGTCTAAACCAGCTCTATACTTGATTATTGAGGATATGGTGATTTCTTTCTGCCTTTTTAGTTTTGCTCCAAAATGATATTTAAACTGTAAAATGAGTCTTTTCTTCTTTTCTTCTCTTACTTTGTGTGTACATGTGTGTACATGTGTATATGTTTAAGATGGCAGAAAAGGGACAAATGTTTCCTATGGATTTCTTTTTTTTTTTGTTTGAGATGGAGTCTCGCTCTGTCACCCAGGCTGGAGTGCAGTGGCCGGATCTCAGCTCACTGCAAGCTCCGCCTCCCGGGTTTACGCCATTCTCCTGCCTCAGCCTCCCGAGTAGCTGGGACTACAGGCACCTGCCACCTCGCCAGGCTAGTTTTTTTGTATTTTTTTGTAGAGACGGGGTTTCACTGTGTTAGCCAGGATGGTCTCGATCTCCTGACCTCGTGATCCTACCGTCTCGGCCTCCCAAAGTGCTGGGATTACAGGCTTGAGCCACCGCGCCCGGCCTGTTTCTATGAATTTCTACATGCAAAGCACTATCCTAGGCAATTTTCATGCATTTATTTTCATGAATTAGAATAGTTACCAAATTATCACAATATTAGGGATGAATAAATTAGGAGACCAAAAAGTACTAATACACACTTGCAGAATGGAGTTTCATACTCAAACCTTCGTATGGTGCTGAATGATGCTATGATTAATTTCACCTATGATGTCTATGATGCTAAAAATGTTCAAAGAAAAAACCAGTGAATAGAGACAGCTAATTTCTTAATAGGCATAAAGGGTGTATATTGGTGGGTAGATAATTTTATCTGGCATATAGTTCGGTGTGCTAATGAAGTTCAGACTCGAATAAGGAAAAATAAATCGCAAGCTGTTAAAAAGTTGGGAATCTCTGCAAATCAAGTGTATTAGTCTATTCTCATGCTGCTAATAAAGACATGCCTGAGACTGGGTAATTTATAAAGGAAAGAACTTTAATGGACTCACAGTTCCGCAAGGCTGGGGAGGCCTCACATCCACCACACATGCGGATGGCAAAGGAGAAGCAAAGAACATCTTATATGGTAGCAGGCAAGAGGGCTTGTGCATAGGAACTCCCATTTGTAAAACTATCAGGTTTCAGGAGATTTACTACCATGAGAATGGTATGTGGGAAACCACCCATATGATTCAATTATCTCCACTCAGCCCTGCCCTTGCCACATGGGGATTGTTACAATTCAACGTGAAACTTGGGTGAGGACACAGCCAAACCATATCACCAAGGAATAGAACCTTTCACATTGTGGGGATTCATTGGAAAGGGGAGTGGTCATGAGAAAGGCTCAATCCACAAGCCTTGGTGGCCCTTTAACTCAGGCAACTCTAATCGAGTCACTGATTCCACTCCCCAGCAAGCTAGTGCTTTTTACATTTTATCTGTTTTTCTCTCTCTTTATCATTAATACATTTTATCATTAATACATTTTTGTTAACGTTAATACATCTTTATTAAGTTAGTTCATTTCTGTTAAGCTAGTTTTTTTGATGAACTACCTTGTCAGGATGATCACTGATAGCTTAAAAAAAAAAATTGAAATCTTACATCTTGACTGTGGTGGCAATTACAAAAATAGCCCTATGTGACAAAGTTACACACACACATACACACACACACACAGCCCTACAAATAAGTGCACATGAAACTGTGAAATCTGAATAAATCAGTGGATTGTACCAAGGTTAATTCTCCTGCTATGATATTATACTAGAGTTATGCAAAAAGTTTTCACTGGAGAAATTTTGTGAAGGGCAGAGGGATTTCTCTGTACAGATACTCCTCAACTTACAAAGGGGTTATAGCCCAATAAACCCACTGTAAATTGAAAGTATTTTAAGTCAAAAATAAATTTAATACACTTAACCTACTGAACATTATAGCTTAGCCTACCAAATTAAACATACGCAGAGTATTTATAATAGTCTACAATTAGGCAGGATCATGTAACAGAAAGTCTATTTATTTATTTATTTTTTAGAGACAGAGTTTTGCTCTTATTCCCCAGGCTGGGGTGAAATAGCATGATCTTGGCTCACTGCAACCTCCACCTCCCAGGTTCAAGCGATTCTCCTGCCTCAGCTTCCCAAGTAGCTGGGATTACTGTCATGCACCACCACGCCCGGCTAATTTTGAATTTTTTGTAGAGATGGGGTTTCTCCATATTGGTCAGGCTGGTCTCGAACTCACGATCTCAGGTGATCCGCCCACCTCAGCCTCCCAAAATGCTGAGATTACAGGCGTAAGCCACTGCACCCAGCCCACAAAAAGCCTATTTCATAATAAAGTATTGAATATCTCACACAATTTATTGAATACTGTACCAAAAGCTTATCACTTTTACACCATTGTAAGTTAAAAAAATCGTAAGTGGATCCATCATGAGTCAGGGACTGTGTGTATTGCATTCAATTGCATGTAAATATATAATTACCCCAAAATAAAATTGTAATAAATTATTAAATTATTAGAAACCAACATTAAAGAATATGTAATTTATTAAAATTGATAAAATTTTAATAAATTATTAAATTATTAGAAACCAACATTAAATAATATTATTGGAATCAGACTTGACAACAAAAACGAGTAGAGACATTTTAATGTTCCAAGGATATGACTTCTAATTTGTTGGCCAATTTTGTTTAAATTAAATTAAAAATAACATTTACCAGAGCAACCAATAGAGAACTGTTTCTTTATTTTCCTTGGTCGTGTATGACAGTAGTGGAATATTTTTGTTTGCAACTAATTGTTCCCAGTAGACATTTTCTTTCTTTTTGACTATATTATACGTATATTAATTCTATATGCACATCTAATATGTTTGCTGAAAAACTAAGGAACTCTTTGTTTCACTTCTTTTTAAATTCTTTTTAAAGTGTCCATAGAAGAGGAAAAGTGAACATAAGCAATATATGTGTGGTTTGTGAGTTCACATATTTAAAAATAAAGCATGTTATAAATTTAATATGTAAAATACTTTTTAACATGATGTCAGTCAACCCATTTTAAATTCCAAAACCACAGAATATTCTTTATCTGATACTAAAACAAGTACCCTTTAGGTAGGTATATAGCTTGAATGTTGCAGTGGTTAATTTTATGTGTTAATTTGACTGGGACAAAGGGTGCCCAGATATTTGGTCAAACAATATTCTGGGTGTGTTCGTAAGGGTATTGTGGATAAGACTAACATTTGAATTGGTAGAGTGTGAAACGAAGATTTCTCTCCCTGTGTGGGTGGGCCCCATTTAATTAACTGAAGAACTAAATAGAACAAAAAGATTGGCCCTTCTATGAGTAAGAGGAAATTTCCTTCTGTTTGACTGCCACCAACTGGGGCATTGTTTTTCTCAAGCCTTCAGACTCAAATGGAAGTACCACTCTTTTTGGATCTTAAGCCTGATGACATTTGGACTGGAGCTACACCATTGACTCTCCTGGGTCTCCAGCTTCCTGACAGCAGATATTGGGACTTGTAAGCCTCCATAATCAAGTGACCCAATTCCTTATGATAAACTATGTATCTGTATATCCCATTGTTGTGTTTCTTTGAAGAACCCTGACTGATACAAATATGCACTATATGTAATATTAAATTCTTAAAGGTTAAAGCATATAAGCTTTTCTGTATATATGTGTACATTTATTTGATACACTATGTCCTTCTTGATATTCTGCTCACTATACCAACAGTACATAAAATAATGAGCATGAAACAAGTATGGCAGAAATTTAATCCCCATCCTAAAGCAATTTTCATTTTAAAAGAAGAGATGTTTTGCATGAAGTAGGAAACAAATGTAGACTATATATATAATTTATATACATATATCACATATAGCATGTATATATATCATATATATGAATACATATACACTATATATTTTATATATAAATATACATGTATACATAAAATGCTTAAAAGTATGATACAAATCAATGATATTACCAGATTAAAATAATATTTGGTAGGAAAGTCTTCCAGATGAACAAATAATAAAACTAACTAAAGTGATTAACTAGAAAACTACAATAAAACTAGAAGAAAGTTACTTTCACAAATTACTTTCATCAGTTGTCTGAAATTATGGAAGATCTGGAGTTGTGACTGAGGGAGCTTAAGAAATGAAAGTAATAGAGCATTCCGGCCCAATTAACTCGTAAGATAGAAGTGTGGTTTCAGGAACCAGCAAATAGTGGAGGTAGCCAAGGAAGGTGTGGAGGGAGGGCTGCTAATAGGAAGGGGAAGTGACAAGATGGTATTTAAAATGCCACGGAATACATCACTAAAACTCTGTACTCAGCCTCTAGAATGGCTTCACCACAGAGTAAAATTATAGAAGACTGTTTGAGCAGTTTTTATTGGAGTATTCTGAATATTAACAACCTAAGTCAATGTCAGATGCCCATCGTATTTCTTCCAGCTGAGCATCACATCTGGTTTTGATTATTAACATGTCCTTATCTGTTACCATTCTTGGATAGTGAGTATTACCAGGGACTTCATGACTTGTTAGTCTTTGGGTTGGAATTTTAAAATACCTGGGGAGAGTTTTTCTCTCACTCTACATGTAGCACACTGAGATGTAGTGAGTTTATTTATTAGCAAATCTGCTTCCTGGGAGCCTGACGAGAAACTTTTCAGAAAGTTTAGACAAAAGGAATGCAAAATTGTAAAGGCACAGAATGCTCTGATATGCATCCACAAAGTATACTTTCCTAATTTATTGAAGGCAAATTAAACTGCCTGCTTCCAGTGCTCCTGAGGCTGTGGTAGAGATTGTGACTTCAAGGTACAGTGATCACAGCTCCATGGTTACTAGGATGCAGGATCCAGCAAGACGGAGAAGAAAGCAGCTACTTTTCTGCTGGAAGAAAAACCAAAACCTCCTGGCAATGATTGTTAATACTGGAACTGGATTTTAGATAAAATGGTATAATCTAATGGAGGTCTTTATAAGCAGAGGCGGGTTTAATATGTGCAGGAGAGTACATAATTAATAAGGTAGACTATAAATTAAATGACTCTTGTAAGTTTTTACCATGGCCAGTTTAGTTACAATTATTGATAATACAAAAATCCCAAATTAATGTATATGATAGAATTAGACGACTGTTGCTCACTCCTTAATCTTGTTTATGGTTTTCAGTTACCTATAGTTTATAGTCACATTTCGTCAGCATAGACTCATCCTAACCTGTTTTTCCAACCTTCTAAACTCTCCCCCAAGTTTGCTTTCTTCTCCAACATCACATATCCATTCTATAATAGCATTCTTAGTTACTTAATAATTAGTTCTTTATATTTATATGTTCATATTGTTTCTTGGTAGCATTAGAGACTGAATTTGTATTACATATTGTAGTCTTAGCCTTTATTCTCTCTTCTTTTGACAATTCTAGTCCCAAATTCTAGGTTACCTCCTCAGGGAAAGTCCTAATTCCCCACTGTCCATGATTCTATATAATTCTTATGTCACTTATTTTCATGGTGTCTTTGAGATATCTGCATACCTCTCTTAACAGTGAACCGCACAAAGGCAGGTAAAGATTATATTTTGCTCATCTTCCAATTATAGTTTAAAAACCATGATGCATACATAAAAGCATTAGAATGATGTGTATTTTCCAAGAGGTGCTTCATTACATATGCATATTCAATATGCTTATTGGGAAATTCTTTCAGAACACCTCCTGGATAACCCACATGATTTGGCAGGTAAATCATAAATTCTACTGTGGAAATGTGCCATGACTTTTTCTCATTCTTTCTAATCTCAGTGTCTAAGGCTCCCATAATTTTTACCTAGATTTTTAAAAAATTGTCTCCTAACTAGTTTACATGTCTTCAGAGATTCCTGTTTTTAATACATCTTTCACAAAGTTACCATAGTTATTATTTTCAGGTGATTAAGATGTATCCCTGTCTTGTTCAAACAAACAAACAAAAATAAACTTTGATGTGTTTTCAGTAGATAATCAGCAAAGGAGAGATTGATGACTGGGAACACACTGAACTAAAAAGTTAAATCAGACTTACTGGCAACTGTGAAAGTAAGGATAAGCCTTGCTGACAATATTTTCATCAGAATATGAATGATGCTCAAACCAGGACAAAGACAAAGCCATGGTACTACACATTCCTCTCTTAATTCCTCTCGTCTGGCCAACATGAGTGATTGCTGCTTTTTTTTCCATTACAACATGAGCCCCATTTTGATCTTCCCACTGCAGCGACACATTTACTAAGATTCCCAGTCACAAACTAGCCCCTGTTACTTCACATTGCCCTATTCAGAACTGACTTTGGCTTCCCTAATTCCTCCTAAAAATCACTGGACATAAATCCAAGACTCATAAAATGTCCCTCCTTAATCCCACTACATAGTCCTGTCAACTTTCCTTTGGAGTGTGTTCACCATTGTGGCAGTCAGATAAGTAAACCTAACTCTGTTTGGCTACAGCAGTGCTCCTGGTACTTTGTTGTTTGTTGAACCTTGATGGACATATTAAGAACCTTACAATTACAAGTTAAAATTTTACCCTCCCATCCCAGGGTACTTTCTATTCCCACAGAGATAGTCATGGTCCATAATGAGACTTAGTCTTGATGAGAGAATATTACTCATGGATGGTGTTTGGAGGCAGAAATGGTCAGTCAATCTACAGAAATAGTAAACACAGTATTTAAGGCACTTGGTCGGTTATCAAAAACTCTACCTTTCTATCTTCTGGCCGTAGATCTTAAGACATCCCCATACCAAAAATATGCTCTTCCCTCACACATCGTATACTTTCTTATGTGACATTGCCATGCACATTCTCTCCTTTACCAATTCCATCACCAATCTTCTATGTGTTGACTGTGTAAAGCCCAGCACAACTCTCATCTTTTCTGGGAAATTGTCTCCAGTTTCAACATTCAGAAGGACCCACCTTTTCTTCTAGATCCCATAGCACTTTAGAGTTTGTGTATATATCCATTTCCTAGTATGGATTGTGAGCCCTTTGGGGGTTATGAGTCCGCAATTTTTTTATTATTGCCCAACATAGTTGCTTGACTGTAGGGCTGCTCAATGTGTATTTAATGGGTTTGCCTCAGAGACATTGACCATGTAACCAAATTCCAAGACCTGGTTAATAGTCCAGGATTGCAAGTTAGCGTTTCAACATAGGAGTCATATCTGGCTTGAAAACTTGAAGTCTAGCTTCCCAAACCATTTTTGATAGGAAAGTTGCCTGAGGAGGCCAAAATGTAGATGCAAATATTACCATGGAGCACCATGTTACAAAAGAGAGGAAACTTTTTGGAATTCCAGTTCTAATAGGTCGTATGATATCCTAATGTACAGTCTTCTTCCACTCAGGAATATTGCTAGGGAAATAACTGCTGTATTCAGCAAAAATCCAGAGCATTTGCTTCCCTGAGAAAATTAGAAAAAACACTAGTGTTCTTGCTTTTGTGACCCCACCACTCTGGAAGATTGAATATATATTTGATTGACCCACATCACATTTCCATTTTTTGGTCAAAAATGATCAAATATCATCAACACCTTAAGGTCCAAACCAGTGTATACCTCCTAACTCTAAATCGTGTTATGACAATTGAGTTGATTAAATTGCAGCTTCCTTTTGTTTCATTTTACTTTGGATGATGTGCTCTCATCATGAAGACTGAACTTAGTTGTTCTCTATCTCCTTAGCAACAGATACACACATCATTGTATAACAGGGATTCTTCCTGTAGATGGTGAATCTTAACCAGTTGCTATTTATTTTTATAGGTTCAAACCAAGAGTTATTTTTCATCTTGGCCTTAAATTCACTAATAAGACCAAAACTACCAGACTGACTATAGTTAACATTTTAGATACTTTAATCATAGTGTGATCTAGGAATATATTATTAAAGTTTAAAAATTAAATCTAATCATGATGCACAATGCACTTTACTGCAGCAAATCTATCCTAGATCACTGCCTGCATAATACAGTCTGTTTCTAAAATATCAAATAGGGCTTGTTCTGATTAAAAATTATTCCACACATATAAAGATCTCACAGCATGCATACTAAGAATGGAGCTGTAGGCAGCAATCAGTGTATGAGTCCAACATGGTTGGTAATCTCAACATTTAAAAAATCCTGTATAATAATATTTGTAACACTAAGTGGTACACTTTACCTATTGTTGAAAATTTGATTTTTCTAAATTGCACCACCTGGGAAATATCGCCGCCTAGGAAACTGATTACACTTAGGTATCTTAACATTTACAGATTTCCTTTATTTAATTTATTTGCTATTTCTTTCTCCTTAGAAATCCTTGGCTCAAACATTTCAGTTTATTTTTCATCAATTATAACTATAAGTTGAAAGGTGACAGCAAAGTTTGTATAAGCAAGTGAGATGGTGAAAGAACAAGAAGGCCTAACTGACATATTGGTGGAAAATGATGAACAAAACATCAATATACGATGCGAAATAAAAAATGGGAGTCTTAATTACTTTGTAAGCACCTGTGCTGCCAATAATATCTCAGCTTCCCGCAGTCCACATCAGCACATTTTAAAATATATTTCATATTTAGTTTTTGTGAGTGAGTACATAGTACATGTATGTATTTATGGGGTATGTGAGATATTTTGATACAGGCATGTGATACATAATAATCACATATGGAAAATGGGTCTCTATCCCCTCAAGCATTTATTCTTGTGTTATGAACAATCCAGTTATACACTTTTAGTTATTTTAAAATGTACAATTACATTATTTTGACTACTGTCACATCAGCAATTTTCAAAGGCTCATATATTTAAGTTTTTGGAAGAGTATTTTTTTAAATAAAACATTAAAAATATTTTTAGATTTATAGAAAACTTGAGAGTTCCCACCTATCTGACACCTAGTTTTCCTTTTTATTAACATCTTAAAGTAGTATATTTTCACAAGCAATAAACCAATCATACTAGGTTATTAGTAACTAAAGTCCATACTGTAATCCATTCTTCCTGTTTTATTTATTTGTTTATTTTTTACCATATGTCATTTTTCTGTTACGGAAACCCATCTGCAATACCAGATTACATTTCGTTTTCAGACTTCCTTAGGCTTTCCTCGGTGGTGACAGTTCCTAGGACTTTCCCTGTTTCTGATGATGATAGTATTGAGGAGTATGGGTCAGATACTTTGTATAATGTTTCCAACTGGGATTTATCTGATGTTGCTCTCATGAGTAGGCTGCATTGTTTCAAGAAATAAGTGCTATTACATATTATCAACTTGACTTATTGATGGTGAGTTCATCTTGATCATTGACTGAGTGAGAGTTTGTCAGTTTTCTCCACTGTAAAGTTACTTTGTGTCTTAATTCATTTTGTGCTGCTATAACAAAATACAGAAGGCTGGGTAATTTACAATAAATAGAAAGCTTATAGTTCTGGAGGCTGGGAAGTCCAAGATGGAGGGGCCAGCATCTAGCAAGTACCACTTGTTGCATCATCCCATGGCAAAAGACAGAAGGACAAGAGAGGGTGAGAGAAAGGTGGCGGAGGAAGAAAGCCAAAAGAGGGCTGAACCTGTTCTTTTATGAGAGACCCATTTCTGCAATAATGCTATTAATCCATTTAAGAGGCAAGAAACTTCACAGCCTAATCACCTCCTAAAGTCTCACCTCTTAGTACTGTAAAATTGGAAATTAAGTTTACAACACATGAACTTTGGGGGACATATTCAAATCATAGCACTTTTTTATCCTCTTTCTATACTATACTCTTTAAAAGGACATGACTATGTGCAACCTGCACTTAAGGAGTGGGGTGTTCAGTGTGGGCCCTTCTTGAGAGCAGAATACTTACATCAATTATTTATAATTATTCTGAGTAGGAGGTTTGTTCTTACTCCTCCGCGAATTTGTTTATTCAATTTTTTTTTTTGTAAAAGTCTAGACTCTTGGCTATTTACTGTTTACTTTGGTTTTAATCCAATACTATGTTATTTATCTTATTGCTAAAACTATTCTAGCTTTGGCCACTGGAAGCTCTTTCGGTTGGCTCCTGTATCCCTTTGACATATCCCATCATATATCATGTGTGCATTTGTGTGCATGCACATGTGTGTGTATTTTTTGAAAGCACCTCATCACTTTTTCTGGCACTGCAACATGCTCCAGGCTCATTTTGTGTCCTCTGTAATCCAGATCTAGAATAAATAATTTCTCAGGGGGTCTTTGGTTCTTTTTTGTTGAAGAATGGTATTAGAAACCAAGATATGGGCAGAAGTTGTGCTCATTGCTACTGGATCATAGTTGCCTCCGGACACTTTTAGCTGAAAAAGAGCAAGGAAATATATATGTATATACTAGCTCATTTACTTACACATATGTATTTTTTCTATATATATTCTTTGCATATGTACTTATTTTCTATAACTGTGTATTTATAGTATATTTCTATATTGATATATCTATATTTATATTAAATTAAACATGTTTATATTGATGTTTCCAACTCTAATGCATTACCACATGCATTATACTAGATTCTTTCTTTTGCTTATCTGTAACCTTCCACTCCAGCATGAGAAACCTAACTCTGACCATGTGCCATTTATTAATTGTTCAGTTCCCGCATATGTGCACAGTGGTTTCAAAATTGTTTATGATATATCCCCATGGGAAATAACTTTATCAAACAAAGTGCAATACTTATGTCCCTTTATTCTTTGTTTTATAGTCTCTATTCATTTTCAATGTTACTTAGAACTCTTACCCCCAACCCCTTCACAGAGATTATTTATAGCATTTATAATATAGTTCCATACTTTTGTCACAGTGTGCCTTCCATTTGGGATCCTCCAACCTCCTAAATGAAAATTTAAATATGCATATATTAAGGTTAATTTTTTTCACTGTGTAGTTTTATGGGCTTTAACAAATACAGAGTGTTCATGTACCCACCATTATGGTATACAAAACAGTTTCACTGATCTAAAAAGTCCACTATGCTGTATTTATTCAACACTTTCTTCTACCCAAGTCCTTGACAATCACTGATATTTTCAGTTTGTATAATTGTATCTTTTCCAGAATGTCATAAAAGTGGAATCATGCAGAATACAGTGCTCAGAATGACTTCTTTGGTTTATAAATATGCTTTTAATATGCATCTATAATTTTGCATAGCTTAGTGGCTCACCTCTTTTTATTGTTGAATAGTATTCCATTGTATAGATGTATCAGTTTACTGAATAACATCTTGAGCAACATATTGTAAAACATCTTGAATAAAACTGCTATAAACTTTTGTATGCAAGACTTCATATGGGCATAACTTTTAAAATTAATTTGGTAAATACCTAGGAACACAATTGCTGGATTATGTGGTAAGACTGTGTTTTACTATGTAACAAATTGCCAAACTGTCTTCCAAAGTGACTGTACTGTTCATATTCTACCCAAAATAAATGAGAGTTCCTGTTATGCTGCATCCTTGCCAGTGATCATTATTATCAAGTTTCAGAGATAAACCATCCCAATAGATATGTCTCAGCATTTCATTGTTGTTTTAATGTGCATTTCTCTAATGGCATATTATATATTTCTCTAATGACATATTATATTGAGCATTTTTTGTGTGTGTCCTTGTTTGTCCTCTGTATATCTTCTTTGGTAAAGCATCTATTCAGATACTTGGTTGGGTTGTGTGGCTTCTTATTGTTGACATTAAAGATTATTTACATATTTGTATACAAGTCTTTCTTCAGAAAGGCTATTTTGTGACTAATTTTGTCACTATTTTCTCGTAGATTGTGGCTTATCTTCTCATTCTCACAGCACTTGCTTTCACAAATGTGAATTTTAAAATTTAATAAAGTCCAAATTATCCATTTTTATTTTATAAATGGTGATTTTGTGTTGTATCTAACAATCCATCACTAAACTGAAAGTCAACTACACTTTGTTATGTTTTCTTCTAAAAAAAAAAGTATAGTTTTAACATTTACATCTGTGATCTATTTCCAGTTAATGTTTGTGTGATATGCAAGGGCTGCGTCTAAGTTCATTTACTTTTTAAATTTTTATTTATGCATGTGGGTTCCAATAGTTCCAGCACCATTTGATTAAGAGACCATCTTTTCTCCATTGAATTGCCTTTGCATCTTTGCCAATTATTTGAATCTGTTTGGGTCAATTTGTTGAGTTCCTTTGATTTAAAGGTGTATTGTTTCACTATTACCACTGTGTCTTGATTATCATAGCTTAATAGTATGCCTTGAAGTTGAGGTGTAAGTTGCCAACTTTGTTCTTCTTTCTCAAAATTGTAGTTGTTATTCCAGTTCATTTGCCTTTCCATATTAATTTAAGAATCAATTTGTTGATATCTACAAAATATCTTTCAGGAAGTTTGATTGGGATTGCATACATTCTGTAGGTCAATTTGGGAAGAATCAACATCTTAATATTGAGTCTTCCAGTTTATGTACAAGGAATGGTATGATTTGGCTGTGTCTCTACCCAAATCTCATATTGAATTGTAGCTCCCACAATCCCAATGTGTCCTGGGAGGGACCCGTTGAGAGGTAATTGAATCATGTGGGCAGGTTTTTCCCATGCTGTTCTCATGATAGTGAATAAGTCTCATAAGATCTGATGGTTTCATATAGGGCAGTTCCTCTGCACACACTCTCTTGCCTGCCACCATGTAAGATGTGCCTTTGCTCCTCCTTTGTCTTCTGCCATGATTGTGAGGCCTCCCCAGCCATGTGAAACTGAGTCCATTAAGCCCTTTTTCCTTTATAAATTATCCAGTGTTGGGTATTTCTTCATAACAGTATGTAAATGGACTAATTCATCTAAAAACAGATTTTTGCACATATGTTGATATATTTGTACCTAGACACCTTACTTTGGTGCTATTGTAAATGATACACAGTTTAAATTTCAAATTTCAGTTGTTCAATGCTTGTATATAGGAAAGCAGTGCAGTTTTGTGTAGTGTTCTTTTATGTTATACTCACTTATCAATTCAAGAAGTATTTATGTAGATTCTTTGTAGCTATCTATATAGACAATGTTGTCATTGTCAAATAAAGATATTTTTGTTTCTTTCAAATCTCTAATTTTTTAAGTTATTCTGGGGCTTCCAGTATGATATCGAACAACAATTGTTAGAGAGGATATCTTTCCCTACTTTCCAGTCTTCGAAGGAAAGCATCCAGTCTCTCACCACTAAATATGTTACTTGTAGAGCTTTTTGTTCTTGATGAATTTGAGAAACTACCCCTCTATTCCTAGGTTGCTAAATGATATTTCCTGTATGGGTATGAGATTGTTTCGAGTGGTTTTCTCATGTCAGTTAATATAATCATATAACTTTAACTTTTCTTCTTTAGCCTGTCAATAGACGAAGAACATTAATTTCTGAAAATGGAACTAGCCTTACATACCTAAATAAATGTTTCTTGGTTGTGATGTAAATTTTTATGCATTGTTGGACTCAGTATACAAAAATTTTAGTAGATAATTTTGCATCTATATTCATGGTAGTTGTTGGTCTATAATTTTATTCTTTTTTCTTGTAAAGTCTTTGTCTTCATTTTAGTGTTAGGGTAATGCTGAGCTTAAAGTATGAGTTAGGAAGAATACCCACTGGTTCTATTGTATGGGACAAATTGTGAAAAACAGTGTCTGCTTTTTTCCCTTAAATGGTTGGTACAGTTCAAGAGCGCAACCATCTGGGCCTGATGGACTTTTTTCTTTAGTTTTTAAATCATTTATTTATAGTGTAAATATTAGCCTAATTAGGTTATCAATTTCTCTTTGTGTGAATTTTGATATTTTATGTGTTTCAATAAATTGGTTCATTTCATTTAAGTTTCACTAAGTTATCAAATATGTGGGTATAGAAATGTTCATAGCCTTGTCTTTTGTTTTCTTTGTCTGAGACAGGGTCTTGCTCTGTCACCCAGGCTTGAGTGTGCTGTTGGATCACCACAGCCTCAACCTCCCAGGCTCAATCGATCCTCCCACCTCACCCTCCTGAGTAACTGGGACTACAGGCACGGACCACCATTCCAGCTAATTTTTGTATTTTTTGTAGAGATAAGATCCCCCTATGTTGCCCAGGGTAGTCTTGAACTCCCAGGCTCAAACGATCAGCCTCTCAAAGTGCTGGGATTACAGGCCTAAGCCACCATGCCTGGCCAGTATTTTCTTATCCATTTTGTGTTTTTATTATCCATGAGATCAGTGTGGATGGCTCATCTACTGTTGGTTATTGTGTTTTCTTTCTTTTATTCACTATCAGCTAGAGTTTTATTAATTGTTTTATCTTTGCAGTGAACTAAATTTTGTTGATGTTCTTTACTGTTTTCTTAATTTCAATTTCATTGATTTCTGCTCTAATTTTTATTTCCTCCGTTTTGATTGCTTTTGGCTTAATTTGTTCTTTTTTTCTCTCATTTCTTAAAGTCAAAACGTAACTTATTGATTTAAGATCTTTCTTATTATCTTCTTAATATATACATTATATTTCCCTCTGAATACTGTTTTCACTGAGTCCCACAGATTTTGATAAGTTGAATTTTCATTCATTGAGTTCAAGATAATTTTTACTTTTCTTGAAATTTCTTATTTGACTTACAGGTTATTCAGAAGTATATTCTTAAATTTCCAAATATTCAATGATTTTCCAGCTACCTTTCTGTTATTCATTTCTTTTTTAATTCCAATGAGGTCTAAGAATATATTTTGTATGATTTGTTGTCTCTTAAATTTTTAAAGATATGCCTATGACCCAGAATATGGTTTATGCAACTGTTCCATGTGAGCCTGTAAAGAGTAGATGTTCTGCTGTTGCTAAAAAAAGTGTTCTGTAAGTGATAAATTTGATATATTCTGATACCTACATTATATGGTAAGCTGTATAGAATTATTTTAAGGCACACTGGGATAAGTAAGTAGCATATACTGTAAGTTGTAGCACAAACACTTGTTTATTTTTAAAAAATATGTAATTGATAATCTGAGAGAGTAGGTAAACTGGAATCATATAAAGTGCTTACTGAAGCCAGGGAAAGTGAGAAAAAAAGTTAGGAGGAAGAAACAAGGAGCACATGGAATGAATAGAAAGCAGTTACAAACATGGTAGATATTAACCCAACTATCTCAAATTCATTCCAAGTGTATGTTATAACATTGCACTCATTGATTTCACTTATCCATGTGGGTATAAACATAAAATACAATGCTATTATTATTGTTTTGAACAAAAAGTTGTCTTTTAAATCTGTTAAGAAAATTGAAAATAAAACTACTTCCTTATTCCTTCTTCAGTGTTCTTCCTTTCTTTACATAAATATGGATTTCTGACCTATACCATTTTTCTTTGGCCTGAAGAAATTTTTAAAAATTTCTTCCAGGAAAGGTCTGCCAGAGATAGAGTTGTTTGTATTTGTCTAATAATATATAATTTACTTCACTTTTGGAGAAAATTGTTGCTGAATATAGAATTTTAGTTGATTTGTTTTCTAACTCTTGAGATATTTCAGGCTATTCTCTTCTTGCTTGCATGGTTTCAGATAAAAAATCACTATAGTTCTTGTCCTTGTAGTTAAAGTGTTTATTCCTTCCAGATTCTTTAAAGAATTTCTCCTTGACCTTGATTGATTATAGTTGAAATATGATATACTTAGGTTGTTTTTGTTGGTTTGTCTCTTTTTTGGTATTTATAATTTTGGTATTCTGTGAACTTTCTGAATATATAGTTTGGTGTTTGTCATTAATTTTGCAAATTTCTTAACCATGATTGCTTTGTCTCTTCATATTGCATTTTCTTTTATTTTGTGGCATGACTTTTAGTTTTCTTGTTGAAACCTGAACATACTCTTTGGATTACAGGGACCAAAGTAAATTTACATTTATTGTGAGGATATTTGTTGCTTTGGTTAGACGTTAGGTTGCATTTACATGTTGTTGTAGTTACATATACATAAGATTCCAAATTTTTTAGTGTCATTGTTTTTGTTTCCTCTTTTAAGTTTGGGTTTTCTCAAATACTTCTCCTTGGAGAGAGTCAGTATATTCCAGGTCTTTCAGCTGCAATTTGTTTTTATTATAGTTGAGCTGTGTTACATGGTGGTAAAGTGCAGGTGAGGAGAAGCTTTTAAAATGCTATAATTAAATCTTCAAACTTGTAGTTGGCATCTTTGTCAGACCTATGACCTTCACAGGTGTTTCCTCACTGTTATAGTGTTGTTCTCTGTGCCCTTAATTCTTCCCTGGCTGCTACATTATTGATCTATTTTTTTTGAGACAGTTTCACTCCTGTCACCCAGGCTGGAGAACAATGGTCAAACTCGGCTCACTGCAATCTCTGCCTCCTAGGCTGAAGCAATTATCCTGCCTCAGCCTTCCAAGTAGCTGGGACCACAGATGCCTGTCATCACACCCAGCTAAATTTTGTATTTTTTGTAGAGACATTGTTTTGCTGTATTGCCCAGGCTGGTCTTGAACTTCTGAGCTCAAGAGATCTGCCTGCCTCAGCCTCCCAAAGTGCTGAGAGTATAGGCATGAGCCACCACACCTGGCCTATTGATCTATTTTGCTGAAACTCAGACCCCTGGTAACTGTATTTTTTCCCTCATTATATATGATAAGACACACTAGGACATATCATAGTCAAACTTATAAAAAATAAAGACAAAAAAATCTTCAAAGCATCCAGAGAAAAATAATATGTGATTTATAGTGGAAATAAAATGGAAAGTTAGTTTCCAACTAGAAACCATGAAGTCCAGAAAGAAGCAGGGTATAATTTTTCAAGCACTGAAAGAAAATAAGAAAATAACTGTCAACTCAGAATTCTATATCTAGCAAAACAACCTTTATGAATGAAGAGAAAGAGAAAGCGAGACATTCTTAGATGATTAAAAAAAGGGAATTTTTTACTAGCAGACCTTCTCTTTTAAAATATGGCAAAATGAAGTTATCTAAACAAAAATGAAATAATGAAAGACAGAATTTTAGAATATTTTGAAGGAAGAATTAGTGAAAAGAGGAAAAATTACGGTAACATAATAGATTTTTCTTTCTTGAGCTTTCTAAATTACATTTAGAGTGAAGCAAAAAATTATAATACTGTGTAATGTGATCCTCAGTGTTTATACAGTATTTAAGACAATTATATTGAAAATGGGAGGGAGTAATGATCTCTGCACTTTACTGAAATTATTAAAATATTGGTTGACTAAATAAATCAAGATGGAAGTCTAAATAAATATTCATCTAACTCAAAGGAAAGCAAGAAAACAAAAAACATATATAAGAGAATGAACAGAAATAAAAAATAAATCACCACATTTGAGCCATAACACACAAATAATTATATTAAATATAAAAGGACTAAATACATCAATTAAAAGACAGAGATCGAGATTGCAGTTGGGTTTAAAAAATGACCCAACTATATGCTATCTACTAGAAATGCACTTTAAATATAGTGATATAAGTAAGTAGAAAATAAAAGGATGGAAAAAGTTATATAATACAAACATTAATCAAAAGAAAGCAGAAGTGACTACATTAACTTCAAATAAAGCATATTTTAAAATAAATATAATTATCAGAGACAGAGAACATGTTACACAATTGTAAAGGATGATTCCAAAAAAGAAGACACAAAGATACAAAATGTGTATACACAAAGCAATGGGTTTGCAAAATATGTGAAGTAAAACTTATTGAACTGAAAGGAAAAATAGACAAGTCCACAATTACAACTGGAAACTTAAACACTATCCTCTTAAATGTTGATAGAACAATTAGAAAATCAGCAAGAATATAAATAAACTTAAAATACTATCAACTAAAAGATCTAATTGACATTTATAGGACATTCTATGAAACTATAGCCAAATACACTTTTTAAAGTATCTATAGAATATATACTTAGGTGGAACACATTATTTGCCCTAAAACAAACCTCAACAAACTGAAAATAACTGAAATTATACAGAGTATGTTATCTGACTACAATTAATTGAACATAACAGAAATATAAAAGAAAAATATCCAAAGACTTAAAAACTTAATAACATATTTGTAAGTAACCCATGGGTTAAAGAGATAGTCTCAAGGGAAACTTTAAAAACTAGAAGAAAAACAAAAACTTAAAGAAAACAAAAATATGGCTTATCAAAATTTGTGGGACATAGCTAAGAAAGTATTGAGAGGAAAATAAATAGCATTAATTGCATACATTAGCACAGAGAGAAAATCTTAACCATTTAAGTACTAACCTAAGGAACCTAGAAAAAGAAGAGCAAAAATTAGCATAAATAAGCAGAAAGGGGAAATTACAAAACATAAAATCAGAAATAATGAAATTAAAAACAAAAGAGAAAAACTAATGAAACAAAAAGCAGGTTCTTTGTAAAAGACCAACAAAATTGACCAAATTCTACAAAGACTGACAAGAAGAAAAGAAAGAATACTCTAATTACCAGTATCCTAAATAAAACAAGATGTCTCTACAGTTCTCTAAGACATCAAAATGATAATAGAAAAATGCTTAGAGCAACTTTATGTACATAAATTTGCTAACTTAGGTGAAATAGAAAAAAGTATCAAAATACAAATTAATACATCTTACCAGATATGAAGTAATTTGAATAGACCTGTACCTATAAAGGAAATTAATATTTTATTTTACTTTATTTTGAAACAAAGTCTAGCTCTGTAGCCCAGGCTGGAGTTCAGTGGCACTATCTTGGTCACCGCAACCTCTGCCTCCCGGGTTCAAGCAATTCGCCTGCTTCAGACTCCAGAGTAGCTGGGATTACAGGCATGTGCCACGGCACCTGGCTAATTTTTTGTATTTTTAGTAGAGATGGGCTATCACCATGTTGGCCAGGCTGGTCTTGAACTCCCAACCTCAGATAAGCTGCCCACCTGAGTCTCCCAAAGTGCTAGGATTACAGGCGTGAGCCACAATGCCCAACGTAATTTTAAATATCCTGAAAAAAATTTCCAAGCCCAGATGGTACCTCTGGAGAATTTTACCAAATAATTAAATAAAACTCGGGAAGGGGAACATCACACACTGGGGCCTATCATGGGGAGGGGGAAGGGGGGAGGGATTGCATTGGGACTTATACCTGATACAAATGATGAATTGATGGGTGCTGATGAGTTGATGGGTGCAGCACACCAACATGGCACAAGTATACATATGTAACAAACCTGCACGCTATGCACATGTACCCTAGAACTTAAAGTATAATAAAAATAAAAATAAAAAAATAAAAAAATTAAGACAAATTTCATATAGTCTCTTTCAAAAAACAAAAGAGGAGGGAATGCTTCTTGACTTATTATAATAGCTGATGTTACCTTATTACCAAAACCAGACAGCACACACACAAAAGGAAAACTACATAACAATATCTTTCATGAATATACATCCAAAAATTTTAACACATTATAAAATATGGTTCAGCAATGTCTGACCAAGTGCGAGTTGTAGCAGAAGTAAAGGCTAGTATAGTAGTTGGAAATTAGTGTGATCCAAAATATAAGCAGACTAAAAGGAAAAAAATATCATAACATAATATCAATTGATGCAAGGAAATATTGACAAAACTCAACACTCATTCATTATGGAAATCTCAGGAAACTAGAAATAGAGAACTTCTTCAACTTATTAAAAAATATCTACAGAAAAAAATTAGAGTCAGGAAGTTAGAATGTTTTCTGTCACCACTACTATTCAATATAATACTAGAAATTCTAGCCAGCACAATAAGATTTTAAAGAATAGAAAGCACATAGACAGAAAAGGAATTTTTTAAAAAGAAGACCGTCTACATATAGGCAGATGCCATAATAGTCTATGCAGAAAATCCCAAGGAATCTACAAAAATCTTCTAGGACTCAGTGAGTTCAGCAAGTTCCCAAGAAAAAAGATAAACATACAAACATCAACTGTATTTCGTATCCTAGCAATTAACACGTGGAAACCAAAATTTAAAATTCAGTACTATTTACAATAGCTTGAAAAGAAAATGCTTTGGTATATGTCTAATAAATATGCATAGGACTTCTACACTGAGAATGAGAAAATATTAATGAAAAAATCAAATATATGAGAGACATTCCGTTTCCACGGATATTAGTAAAGATGTGACTTCTCAAATTGATATACAGGTTTAATGTAATTCCTATCAAGTCTCAGAAGATTTTTTTTTTTGCAAATGAGACTATTCTAAATTTTATCTGAGAAGGTAAACTAACTAGAATAGCTAAAATAATTCTGAAAAAAAAAATGAAGGGAGAGGAATCATCCTAACTGAATTTAAGATTTATTATACAGCTACCGTTATCATCTGGCTACAGTTATATGACTCTTATGACATGGCTGTGTGGTGTTTGTGGAAGAATATCCATATAGATCAATAGAACAGAATACTGAATCCAGAAATAGATTTATATAAATATGTCTAATTAATATTTGGCAAAGGAGCAAAGCAATTCAACAGCGACTGGATTGCTTTCCCAATAAATGATACTGGAGAAATTGCGCATGTATAGACAGAAAAAGTACACTTTATACGAAACCTAAACTTCATGCTTTATACAAAAATTAACTCAAGGGCCAGGTGCAGTGGCTCAGGCCTATAATCCCAGCACTTTGGGAGGCGAAGGCAGGCGGATCACAAGGTCAGGAGATCTAGACCATCTTGGCTAACACGGTGAAACCCCGTCTCTACTAAAAATACAAAAAATTAACCGGGTGTGGTGGCGGGCGCCTGTAGTCCCAGTTACTCGGGAGGCTGAGGCAGGAGAATGGCGTGAACCTGGGAGGTGGAGCTTGCAGTGATCTGAGATCGCGCCACTGCACTCCAGCGTGGCATAGAGCGAGACTCCGTCTCAAAAAAGAAAACAAAAAAAAAAAAACCTCAAAATGTATTATGGAGCTAAATGTAAAGCCTAAAACTATGGTACTACAGTGTGAAGAGTTTTTAGATGTGAGACTGAGGGCACGTTCTATAAAAAAATTAACTGAAATGTGTCATAATTAAATATTTTTACTCTGTGAAAGATACTGTTAGAAAGTTTAAAGGATAAGCTGCAAGAGGTAAAACATAAATTGCCAATCACATAGCTGGCAAAAGACTCACATCTAAAATATACAAAGAACTCCTGAAACTCAATAGTTAATGAAAAAAAGTCAATCCAATTAGAAAATGAGTAAAAGACATGATGACAAAAATAAGCCTAAAAACAGGTATTTAACATCATTAGCTGTTAGGAAAATGAAATATCACTGCTCTCCTATTGAAACAGTATGCAGTTGACCCTTGAACAAAAGGTTTGAACTATGCGGGTACACTTCTGCATAATTTTTTTTCAATAAAAGTTACAGTAAGTATGCCTGCTTCTCCTGCCTCTCCTTCCATCTCCTCCACCTCTGCCACCACTGAGACAGCAAGGTCAACCCATCCTCTTCCTCCTCTTCCTCAGACTACTCAACATGAAGACAGTGAGCATGAAGACCTTTAGGATGGTCCACTTCCACTTACTGAATGCTGAATATATTTCTTCTTTCTTAAAATTATATTGATAACATTTTCTTTCCCTAGCTTACTTTACTGTAAGAAGACAGTATATAATACATATAGCATAGGAAATATGTATTAATTTATTGTTATTGGAAAGACTTCTGGTCAACATTAGGCCATTACTAGTTACGTTTTTGAGGAGTCAAAAGTTATACATGGATTTTCGACTATGCGGAAGGTCAGCGCTCCTTGCCCCCATGTTTTTCAAGGGTCAAATGTATAAACACACACACGTGCACATGCACATGCACACACACACACACACACACACGCATGCATGACCAAATACCAAATATTGGTGATGGTGTTGAAAAACTGGATCTATATCCATTGCTAGCGGGAATGTAAAATGGTACAACCACTCTCAAAATATTTTGCAAATTTCTTTGGAAAACACTAAAAATACAATTATCATAAACTCAGCAATTACATATCTAGACACTTATCTCATGAAAACAAGAACTTATGTTCACACCATGAACCTGTACACTATTTTTTGAAACAGCTTCATTTGTAATAGCAAAAACTTGAAATGACCAAAATGTGTCTCACTAGGTGAATGTTTAAAAGGTGGGTCAAGCTATGCCATGAACTTTTATTCAGCAATTTTGAAATAACAGAATACTGACAGATATAACAATGTGGATGGATCTCAAGGATATTCTCCTGAGTGAAAAAGGTCAATCCCAGAGTCGCATACTTTATAATGTAATTTCATTTATGTAAGATTCTCAAAATTACAAAACTATACATGTGAGAAGTGAACTATACATGTGAGAAGCACATTAGTGCAACCCCTTGGTTTGCCAAGGGTTAGCAATGAAGAAGGGTGGAAGAATGTATGTAGTCTTAAGGGGTAGCACAAGAAAGGTCTAATAGTGATGGAACAGTTCTGTATCTTCATTGGAGTGATTCCATAAATAGGCACATTTGATAAAATTTTTTAGTTTCTGCACACACATTTTACCAAGGTCAATATTCTGGTTTTCATCTTGTACTATTATTATTTAAGATTTAACATTTGACGGGAGACACTGGACAAGAGAACATGGAATATCTCTGTATGTACTATCTTTGCAACTTTTGTATATCTATGACGATAAAATAAAAAATTTTAAAGTTATAAAATATTTTCCTATGACTTGAACTTTCAAAAGGTACTTATTAATTCAACAAATGTTATTAAATGCTTCTTTTGGCAGTTATTACTCTAAATGACAGGAATTTATCCATGAATAAAACAAAGCTTCCATTTCCTTCAAGTCTCTATTTTACTTGGGGGACACATAAAATTGGTAAATAAGCCTATATGTGATATATTTTGTGATTAAAGTTGCTATAAAAAACTAAAACAGAGTGAGGGGATAGAGAATGCTGGGCCAATGTGATAAAGTATAACTGATCTGAGCCCTGAAGGAGGGACAGGCACACCTCATTTTATTGTGCTTCACTTTATAGCATTTCACAGATATTGCGTGTTTTACATGTTGAAGGTTTGTGGCAACCCTGAGTATGGTGAGTTTATTGGTGCCTTTTTCCAATAGCGTGTGCTCACTTCATGTTTCTGTGTCCTGTTTGGGTAATTCTTACACTACTTCAAGCTTTTTCATTAGTATGGTACCTTTTACGATAATTTGTGATCAGTGATCTTTGATGTTTCTGTTGCAGTGGTGGTGGGGCACCACAAACCGCATCCATGGCAAATGTAATCAATAAATATTTTGTACATTATGACTGTCCCACTGATTGTCTGTTCCTCCATTTTTCTCCCTTGCCTTGGGCCTCCCTGTTCCGCGAAATACAACAATATTGAAATTAGGCCAGTTAATAACCCTACAATGGTCTCTTAAGTATTCAAGTGTAAGGAAGAGTCCCATAGCTCTTACTTTAAATCAAAAGCTAAAGATGATTAAGCTAAGTGAGCAAGGCATGTCAAAAGCTGAAATAGGCTGAATCTCAGCCTTCTTACAACAGCAAAGTCATGAATGCAAAGGAAAAAATCTTGAAGAAAATTAAAAATGCTACCCCAGTGAACACAGTGAATAATAAGAAAGCAAAACACCCTCATTGTTGATATGAAGAAAGTTCTAGTGGTCTGGGTAGAAGGTCAAACCAGACACAATATCACCATAAGCCAAAGTCTAAACCAAAGCAAGGCCCTATCTCCCTGCAGTCCTATGAAGGCTGAGAGAAATGAGGAAGTTGCAGAAGAAACATTTTAAAGCTGCAATGTTTAAACCTACAAATGTTGGTTCATGAGATTGAAGGAAAGAAGCCATCTTCATTAACATGAAAGTGCAAGATGAAGCAGCAAATGTTGATATAGAAGCTACAGTGAGTTACCCAGATGATCTAGCCAAGACAGTTTATGAAGGTGGCTGTCAGATTTTCAGTGTAGACAAAACAGCTTTCTATTGGAAGAAGATGCCACCTAGAAATTTCACACTTAGAGAGAAGAAGTCAATGTCTGGCTTCAAAGCTTCAAAGGACAGGTTTACTTTCTTTTTAAGGGATGATACAGCTGATGATTCTTAAGTTGAAGCCAATGCCCATTTATCATTCCCAAACTCCTGGGGTCTATAAGAATTTTGCCAAATCTACTCTGTCTGTGCTCTATAAATGGAATAACAAAGACTAGATGACTGCATATCTGTTGACATCATGATATACTGAATATTTTAAGCCCTTCGTTGGAGCCTACTGCTCAGAAAAAAAGGATTCTTTTCAAAATGTTAGTGCTCTTGACAATGCACCTCATCTCCCAGGAGTTCTGATGGAAATGTACAAGGAGATTAGTGTTTTCATGTCTTCTAACACAACATCCATTCTGAAGCCCATGGATCAAGGAGTAATTTCAACTTTCAAGTCTTATGCAAAAAATACATTTTGTAAGGCTATAGCTGCCATAGACAGTGATTCCTCTGATGGGTCTTTGTAAAGGAAACTGAATGGGAAAGATTCACCATTCTCAGTGCCATTAAGAACAATTATCATTCATGGGAAGAGGTCAAAATATCAACATTAACAGGAGTTTGGGAGAAGTTGATTTCAACACTCATGAATGACTTTGAGGGGCTCAAGACTTGAGGGGAGGAAGTAACTGAAGATGTGGTGGAAGTAGTAAGAGGAGCAGAATGAGAATGGAGTCTGAAGATGTAACTGAATGGCTGCAGCCTCATGATGAAATGTTAGTGGATGAGGAGTTGTTTTTTATGGATAAGCAATAAAAGTCATTTCTTAAGATGGAAGCTATTTCTGGTGATGATGTTGCGAACAATGTTGAAATGACAACAGACGATGTAGACTATTACATAAACTTAGTTGATAAGGCAGTGGCAGGGTTTGAGAGGATTGACTCCAATTTTGAAAGGTGTTCTTCTGTGCATAAAATGTTATCAAATGGCATCACATGCTACTGGGAAAACGTATATGTAAAGAAGAGTCAATAAATGCAGCAAACTTCATTGTTGTCTTATTTTAAGACATTGCTTCTCCATCACTTAGCAGCTACCACCCTGATCAGTTGGCAACCATCAACATCTGGCAAGACCGTCCACCAGCAAAATGTTTACAACTTTCAAAAGGCTCAGATTATCATTAGCACTTTTTAGCAAACATGGTATTAAGTACACACCTTAATTAAGGTGTATGCGTGGTTTCTTTAGACATAATGCTAATGCATAGGTAATAGACAATAGTACAGTGTAAATATAATTTTTATATTCACTGGAAAGCCAAAAATGTTTGTGACTCACTTTATTGCCATATTTTCTTTACTGAGATGGCCTGGAACCAAACCCACAGTGTCTGTGAGAGTAGATGTGGAAAACTGGGATACAGCCTGTAGCATTGTTAAATTCTGAGCACCACTGATCTCACATTATTGAGCAGAAGTAAGGCTGGAACACGTTCTCCAATTCCAATTACAACCTCCTTGAACAGATTTTTAAAATATTTTTTAATGTATAAATAAATTCATACATTTTATTTGTTTTTAACATGTTGATGACCTTTAGTGGATATATATAATTTTTATAATAAAATAAGTGTATGTGCCGAGAACATGGCTTACATGTGGCTCAACAAATAACCTGATGATGACAAAACAATTACGGTAATGATCCATCTCGAAAGGTGAACCCTTAAAGATTACCGTCGGAGGCAGCTTTGAAGCCTGCTTCACCATCATGCTATCAGTACCCTTAGGAGGACATGGTAATGTGCTAGGGGCATCTCAACAACAGAGTAAACATTACACGTCTCCTAGAGCATAAAAATTGCCCAAAGTCCTATAAAAATAGCGGTATCTATCACAGAGATAAAAACCAAACATGAGTCTTTCATAGAGCTGAATACAAGTGTCTGTTAATGTTTTAAATAGACTACAAGGTCTAGAGATTTTTTTTTGCACTTACAAAAAATCTGCTTAGATGCTACCCCCTCAAAGATCTGATGAAAATATACCTTTCGAGTTCTTCCACAGCTGGGAATATTTATGTTTGAACAAGACTTCCTTATGAAGTTTAAAGCTTGAAAGCTCAGAGGGAACAAGAAATTGGATCTTGCCCAAGATACAGGTAGCATGAATTAATAGCTCCTCTTTTAAGGTCTTCAATTTTGAGAAAAATCAGCTCCACTCTTCCATGCCCCGCCTGCCACATCCTTGTGTTGTTTAGATCAAGATTTAAACTGTCAGGGCAGAGAGTTTGCTGAGCCAAACTGTTCACAGGCCCACCGTTTAGTGGGGCTCTTGGACACATTTACTGGTAGTTTGGGAAAGGCATCATTTGCACCTCTGAATATATGTCAGACTTCTTTTAACTACATCAAGTCACTTCACATTGCCTTCTGACTTTCTTCTACTAGCTCCATAGTTCAGTCAGTTTAGACTTACTGAATCAAGTCCATTATTCAAACAAGATTGTTTTGTGTCTTTAGTCTTTTGCACATTTAGTTTTTTCACATATTTAGTTACTGAAAACCTACAAGGATGTAACCTACTGCCACATAAAATTGAAGTTTTATTGAAAAAATTTTTAGTCAAGCCATTTAACATATGTTATATGCAAACTCAGTATGATCTCATGAAGCACAGACTTTTACGTTCAGAGTACAGCATATTAATGACATAAACATATAATAAGCTAAACTATTCACACATAGACAATATTTAATAGATGTGCTTTATAGTCCATCATATGATAGAGTTGAAATTTCTTCATGCCTTACTTTCTTCAGCAGTAAAGTAGAATATATACTGTACTTTGGTACAGACTGTCTAGCTACTTACCAAATACACCCATTCCTTTTCGGTGCAGAGCTAGGTAACACTTTTCCAGCCTCCTGTGCAATAAGATAAGGCTGTGTCTCTGAGGTCTATAATGTATGCCACTTCCAAGCCTGGCCAATGAAATTATCCCATTTGATTTTCTACTATTTCTTCCTTCATCCATTTGGTGGATTGTATTGCCTATAAAGATCACTGGAATCCACATAATTTGTATATGGCTGTGCCTCCTTCAGCCTGAGCCACCCGAAAGACTGTATAGAAAAGACACCTTGCTCTGCTCCCAAGTACATAACTGTGCTTTACATGAGTGAGAAAACAATATCTTTGTTTAAGGTACTCAAATGATGGGGTTTCCCTGTTACAGCAGTCAACTTCCTTTTAGTTAATGCAAATGCACACTACATAGGGTTGTTGCAAAATTTAATTGAGATAGGGCTCACAAAGAGCTTCATAGAGTTCCCAGCACATACTGAGACCTGCAATAAATGTTACTGCTACGGCTAGATAATCCATATTTCGCTGAACAGGAAGAAGACAAACCATATCCAATTATTTCCCAAAAGATTATTAGGATTTATTTATCTGAATACATTTTTACCTAATTTATTTTAAATTTGCTATTTTAGGTCAGTGCTTAAGTTTACAGTTACCAAGAGTTAAAAAGTCAAAGTATGAAGCTGAACCAGAATCACCTTTTAAAAAAAAAAGTCTAAGCATCATAGTTCATTCCAAAAATTTCTTCTAAAAGCTCTTTGAGGTCTATAATGTTTTTTTCTTTATTTGTATCTAAATAAAACTCCATATAGAGATTGAAAATGTTAACTATTAAAGGAAATTGGTGTGAAAATAAATCATGAATAAGTCATCCTGGACTTTTATTTTTTTAACTCATGCCATGGGGTTAGGCGCCATGGCTCATGCCTGTAATCTCAGCACTTTGGGAGGTTGAGGTGGGTGAACCACTTGAGCTCAGGAGTTCGAGACCAGCCTGGGAAACATGGTGAAACCACGTCTATACAAAAAATATGAAAATTATCTGGGTGTGATGGTGTGCACCTGTAGTCCCACCTACTTGGGAGGCTGAGGTGGGAGGATGGCTTGAAACCAGGAAGTAGAAGTTGCAGTGAGGTGAGTTTGTGCCACTGCACTCCAGCCTGGGAGACAGAGCCAGACTCTGTCTCAGGAAATAAAATTAAAAATAAAAAAAAAAAAATTAAAAACTCATTTCGTGAGTATTGAATTAAAAAAGAAAAAACAAAAATGAAACATCTTTCAAATAAGCAACTTCAATACTTTCATGAGTTTACTGCTTCCTAAGAAAATCTACAAGTCGAAATTCTTTATTAAGTAGTCATCAACAATTCCAGACTATTTGCCTAGATTTTGAGAAAATATTTTACTGCCTTTATTCGTCATCATCTAATGACAGAGAGTTGGAGAGAAAAGTACCTGGTCAGATGTCAGCTTAAGTTGCATAATTCATTTTCCATACATGAACAAGGAATTAAATTCCAAAGTGGCATGTTCACTATTCCATAGTGAACAGATCCAAATTCCTAATGATACTTCCATGTCTGAGAAATACAAGTATAATTTTTCTAAAAGGAAGATGGTACTTGACGTAATTCTATTTGGTAAGATACAGAATTTGGCATAAAAACATGATCTCAATTGTGTCTCACGCACGTGGATTTGGCTGCTTGATAACCCTAAGACCTTGTAGGTGGTCCCATAGCATGGGCTTTAATATTGTTTAATTAGAGCGATGTGTGGCCATAACCCTGATCTTGGAACAACTTATATTATAAAAATGTATACATAATGTAATCAAAATTATGTTTTTCATAGTTTTCTATGCTTACACAATTCCTTGTACAAACATAATTAGGATGACCAAAACATTGTATTCTGTCTGAGCCTGTAAACATTTTGAGAACAGGCTTGTGTTTCACTGGTCCATCTGTGACCAGCAAGTGTTCAAAACTTGGAACAAAATCTTTGTCTAACTCAATGTTTATTTATTGAATGAGAGAAAGACATTTATCTGAATAATCCATTTTGTAGAAACTCCTTTGATTGCAGAGATTGACTGTGAAGCTCTTTATGAAAAATGATACATATTTTTGTTTGCTGGAAATAGTTAAATAGTACCTGGGACCAAACTAGAACTGGAAATGAAAGGCTTTGCCTGGCAAGGTTCTGTTTGATTCTTTATACTGTCTTTTTGCCTAAAATTAAAATAACTGTTTAAAAGATAAAAAGATACTAACCTGATCCTATTAATTTATAATAAGTTGCTGATACTATAAATCTAGTGACTTTGATACAAGCAATAGATCCTCCAAATCCTAACATGTACCTTAGTCCAGATTATATATTTAAAAAAGACTTTTTTATATCTTTTAGTAAATTTGCAGTGCTTTAAACAAAATAAAGTTGTAACTTTAATGTACTTTTTGAAGTTCACCTAGAACATTATTATAATGTTTCTAAGGACACTGTGTTCTTTGCAAGGTCACAATGACATGAACAAAGCAGCATGAATGACTAATAGAGAAATCTGTAGTGCCTCTGCACAGAGTTTTCAATGTGAACTGCTGGATTTAACATCGGAATTCAAAACAAAATCTGTTTCTGATTAGATACAATTAAAAAGTTTGTTTTGTGTCAGGTACAAACCATGACCCCAATACCCACCCCTGCTCTGCTTTCTTGGAATTAGTGAAATTCAAGCTTTTGTGTTTATAAAGATGACAGTAAAAAATCAAGTCACTTGTGTCACAATTTTCTGGATAATTAAACAAGCAAGCAAGCAAAGCTGAGAAATGAAGTAAAAATCATCGAAATGCCTCTTTTAACCATTTGATTATATTTGCTCTAAAGAAAATGGTATTTTAAAAGTTAGCCTTCATTCTGAATACTAATTTGCAGTAGAGTGGTGGGTGACTATTATGTATATGCTTTTGTATTGGACTAAAAGAGTCAGTTCTCAACTTGCAATTAAAGCAAATGGTAAGGGCTTCCTGATGGAGTAAATTCAGCATTTTAGTGATGGTTGTGGGTTTATCAGCCAGCTCCCAAGACTGAGCTTAAAAGCTAAAGCGTGTTCTTTCCCATAAAATTTCAGATCTTCATATCATCAGAGAGCATAGAATTCTGAAACCTGGATCCCAAATTTTCATCTTGAGAGTATTAAACTTTGTTATTTTTCTGTTTGTTTTTGACATTATTAAAAGCGATGTTGCATTTTCACCCTGATATGTATGTAACTGTACAGATGTGGTCAAATCATACATATGCTTTTAATGCAGTACTTTAAAATATGTTTTTGCTTATATCCTGTCTTTTCTTCTCCTTCCTGTCCATGCCCCTCTCGTCTGGTCCCCCATAGCCCATGTTAACAACATAGAAAGCAGCCTTTTTTCTTTCTCATGCTCAATAATCATTTCAATTGATTATTTGATTTCAATTGATTCAATTGATATGAAATAATGAATATATATGTATATGTGTTATAAATATTTGTGATTTCTATTTTCCTATTAACATGCATATAAATACATGGTTTTGATCCTCCTTTTAAAGAAAAATCGGATAATATGACAGACAAAAATGTAAAAAAAATTTTACATTTTTCCTTTTTTCACTCACCAGTACTTTGTGGACATATCTTCAAGTTAATTGGCACATAGAGGGATGCCAAAGGCAGGGAAGTGGCAGGGAGGATTTACTCTGGTGGGGAGCAGTGTATTGTCTTGACCTTCTGGCCTCAAGTGATCCTCCCACCTTTGCCTCCTAAAGTGCTGGAATTACAGGCATGAACCACGGGGCCTGGCTGAGAAGTATATTATCAATAAGATTGTTTAGAATTACCAGCAGCATATCTTGATATAAATAAGTAGAGTGTCTTCTGTTTGGGTAAATGTGTTACAGACAGAAAGCCTCCTTATAACCATTATCTGGGAGGACTGGTCTCCCCGCCTGTCCCCGAATCTACTTAGTACACTGAGTGTACACTTAGCTCTCATTCATTATTTTCAATAGCCACATAATATTCCAGGACGTATATGTTTCATAACTTGTGTTTCTCTCTAATTTGGCGTTGAGGTCTTTTTCTTGAAAATAGCTATAAACTCTAGCCCTGCCCTGACTCCAGAGGATTTGGTCATGAATGTTTACAGTGTGCTTTTCATCGGATATTTCTTTAACCTTGCAGATGGCCTAATGCCTAAGTGTTCAACCTGGGACCAGATGTCCCTTTCATAGAAAACTTATTTATACTGGCAGACACCCATGTGGTTCTTCTCTGATCTGTGTCCAGTTTACTCCTGCCAAGATAGTCAATGTCTAAGAGAACACTCATCTTGAAAAATGTTAGGTTTGCAGATTGGACACAAACTGCAAGCAACTCAACTAAACAAATACAACAACAGGAGTAGTTTGTTACTTACAGATCCTAGAAAGAAGAGGGTAGCATGCCTCACAGGCCAAAGTAAAGGGCAGAGCCATTCAGGACATGCATACTCAACCAATGGGTGGGGGAGCCAGAGAGATGGACCTATGAACCATGACCTTTATTGGGGTCTGAGGTATTATCCAAGCAGGTTTCCTGCAGGAAGTTCTAAATGGTGAGTTTAGAGCAAGCAGGCACATGTTCAATGGAGTCCCAATGACTGTGGCATATCTATATAGTCCATACGGGGTATAGAAACTATGTAGGTTATATATGGCTGTCCCACAGAGAGATGGTCACCAGGAGGCAATTTTACAAAAGTTGGTTGATTATACTGAGAAACTGGGAGGAGGTGGAGAAATGAAAACTGTCAAGGGTAAATAAGCCCTGCTTCTGGTACAAGAAAGTTAAAACCATATTTAAAATGGAAGCCAAGGCAACATAAAATTATAGGAATTCACTTATTGAACTTATTAACTTGCTTTCCTATTGAAGGTCATTCATTTTTCTTTTCTTTTTTGTCACTATAATATTACTCTAGATACCTGTGTTCCCATGTTCTGGTACTTCTAGCTATCAAATAAAGTCTCAAGATAAAATTGCTTGTCCAAAGGAATATGTATTTTTAATTCATATTATTAGAATATTTTAAAGATGCTCTATGAAAAACTGAAGCAATTCAATTCTTACCAGTAATAGGTGTTTTTACTCTTTTTTATTTAAATTACTGAAATGGATATAAAAACCTTATTATATTATAGTTTACATTTCCTTGAATTTTATTGAGCTTCAGCATTTCATTTTTTCATACATCTGTAGTCTCTTGAAGTTTGCTCTTCTATATTTACATTTTTTGTTTTAGTTTGTCTCTTTTTAGTGAAAAAGTAATAGCCTTTTGAATATTATACATGGAGCTCTCTGCATCAAAAATATTTTTCATCAAAACAAGTGTTTGTATATAGAATTAATTTTGCTATCAGTTAGTCTGTAATGTGACAAAAGCCTGTTTGAACCAGATTTAAAGAGGAATTAAAGGAGAAAAAGAAATAAGCTGAAGTAATTTCTATACAGAATGATTTAAATTATATTAATATATGTCCATTTTTTCAAAAGTATATCTCCTGGGTTCCCAGTCTTGGTTAAGAAGGTTTCTCCCCTTACTAGACGGGAAAATATAGCCTCTCAGATTGTCTTACTATACCTTTACTTGTGTTATTTATTTCTTTATTTTTACCTATCCATTGATAAATAGAGTTTAAGATTGGGGTCTGTCACAGGTTAGAATCCCTAGGAAGCTGACTCTAAGCTGAAGACCACTAGCACAAGCTTTATCAGGGAGTGCTATTAGGATCATTACCCGCAGAGAGGGAGGAACAAATAGGGTTGGACAGAGAGAAAAGTTGGATCACCGTAATGTCTCATGAAGACCTCAGTCAGATCCATGGAAGCTCTGAAACCAGGATGGCTCTTCAAAGGTCTTACTAAGTATGTCTCACTTGATTTTAATCAACCTAGAGTCATCTCAAAGTTTTCCTCACTCACATGCTTGCTGGTGATGCAGACTGTCAGCTGGGACTTCAGTGGGGACTGGCAGCTGGGACATCTACACATGTCTACTCTATTTTGCCTGAGTTTCCTCACAACATAGTGGCTGGATTCCAAGCATGAGTATCCCTTGGGAGAGAGCAGAGGAGCCATGTTCTTTTTTAAACCGTGTCCCAGAAGTCACAAAAGTGTCACTTTAACCACATTCTGTCTGTCAAAGAAACTACAAAATATCCTCTTGATGGGAGAGTGTCAAATAATTGGTAGACGTGCTTTGAAATTACCTCATTTTTTCACTCTTCTTTCTTCTTGGGCTTCAGTTAGGTATTTTTTATTGACCCATCTTCAAGTTCACTGATCCTTTCCTGTATTGTATCCAATCTGCTGTCAAGCCGATTTAATATTCTTTATTTTTGATTTTGTATTTTTCATTTCTACCATTTCTACATTTCCATTTGGCTTTCTCATATTTCTGTGAATATTGTGAATCTTCTCAAGTATATCATTTAACATATTTTATAATAGTTATTTTACAGTTCCTATCATGTAATTCCAACCTCTGGGTTGCCTCTGAATCTTCTTTACTTGACTGTTTCCTTTCTTGACCATGTTTCACATTTTCTCATTAAAAAAAAAATATATGGCATGTTGAAAATTTGTCTCCAGAAAAAAATCACACTTTTTTCCATTCAGGCCAAATGGGCAATTATTGAAGCTGGCTGAAGACTTGTTATAGCTTTAGTTTGATTCAGTTCATCACCAGATTCAAATGTTTGTGATCAGTGTCAGGACCTTCTCTCTAGCAAGGCCTGGGGGCTGAGCACTGACAAGCCCCCAGAGATCTCTGTGTGCTTTATAATGAAGAAGCCTGCTTTTTTGGTTGCTGGAGACTTCCCTTTGCTCTCCAATTTCTAACTCTGACATTTTGCTCTAAGCCTTTTGAAGGAACTGCCTTGCAATCCCTGAGTGCTCAGAACTCCTTAGAGATGTTTTCCCCAGTTCTCCTGTGCCATGCTCCTGTTCTTGGTAGGTGAAAGCTGTGATGTCTCAAATTGCTTTCTCTCAACTCTCTTTTCCTGCTGTAGTGTCATAACTGTACACGAGTTCTGTTGCTTGCCATTTGCAGAATCCAATTAACAAGAGTGAGGGATGATAGAAAGAAGGTGACCTTATTGCCAAAGCTAGCAAACGGGAGATGGCTGAATTCCCATCTAAAGTACAAGAGCGAGGTATAGTAGAAAGAAAGTGACCTTATTTTCAAAGCTAGCAAAGGAGAAGTGGCTGAATTCCCATCCAAAGCAACCACTTCAAATTTTGGGGGGGAAGGCAAGAGTTTAGAAAGAAAAAACTTGATATGCAAGGGATGCAAGAATTGTGCCAAATGCAATGCCTGTGTGTTTTGTTCTGGTGGCTATCTTGGGTCTCAGATCACCTGGAGCATGGGCTGGCATCATCTCAACAGTGGCTGGGTTGTTGACTAGCTGCTTTGGGGTAATCGCTGCAATTTTGCAGCTGGGTCTCTAGGCTTGGTCTGACTGTCTCAGATTAGCCCCCGGAACTTCTAAGAAGGCACATAATTAGATACTAGCCTACAGTTAGATAAATGTAAAGGGAGTATATGCAGTGAGAAAGGGAGCAATATGGGGTTTAAGGCTAAGTGAAAAATCTTCTATGGTTTGCTTCAAGGTTACATCTTGAAATCCAAGAGAAAGGTGTAGGGGGAAATGCTTTAAAATGCATTTTCAAGTTAAGCTGTCTGGTTACAATCTTAAAGATAGGCGAGGGACTTGAGTACCCCAGATGGATTTCTCTCACCTCACTTCAACCCTCTTACTCTCCCTTGTACCTGACATCGTAATGGAAGTGATTATTTCCATTATTGTAAGTTTCCATGTGTGCTTAAAGATTACATTATTCCAGTTTTCTTTTTTTTTTTTTTTTTGACTTTTCAAAAGAAATTTTGGGTTGGTTTTGTTTTAATATTTTTGTCACAGAAAACCTACTTTCTTGTGTCACATGCTACCTCCCCACACCAAGCAGACAGGTTTCCAACTTCATTTGAATGATGTACTGCTGCTTTGTTAGCCTGATGAGATTCCGTGGGGTGACCTCTCTTGAACACTTGTGGATCAGATATTCTCCTTTGAAAACACTGGAATGTATAGAAACTAGCAGATAGTTAGACACTACAAATAACTAAGTCCCAGTGCAATGAATTATCTTTTGTGACTTGCCTCTGAGTTAGCAGTCCTAGAGACCAGGACCACACAGCTAAAATGTGCTGATCCTTCCTGGCCTCTAACGAAGGCCAAGAAGGAATGTTGCACTCTTAAATGTGAATTGAAAGACATAATTCACTAAAGTTTCTATATTAAGAGAGGGGTGTGATCTTTGGTATTGGCAGAAAAGAAAAAATCAATAAGACATAATGACCTTTTTGCTTTACATTTATTTTTGTGAAATGACTTTTTGTTTTACAGATTTTTAAATCAAGTTTTTACACAAAAGTGTCATCTTAGAAGAGGTAACAATTAACAACTCCAGCTCCTACTGGACATTGCTGAATATACATTCCTATTAAAAAGAACCAGATACAGTGATTTTGATCTGCTGTATGTGTTTATATAATTACAGAACACTGATTGAACAGAACATGTAAGTTCTTGGAGGTGTAATTTCTTCTTATTGGAAATGAAATATATAGGAGTGGGAACTTTTACGTGAGGTCGCTGGACTCAGCTTTAGAGTCCTGGAAGACCAGGATACAGTTTTCTCGGGAGAGATAATTGATAGTGTGATGGTTAATATTGAGTGCCAACTTGATTAGATTGAAGGATATAAAGTATTGATCCTGGGTGTGTCTGTGAGGGTGTTGCCAAAGGAGATTAATATTTGAGTCAATGGACCAGGAGAAGCAGACCCACCCTCAATCTGGATGGACGCCATCTAATCAGTTGCCAGCACAGCTAGGATAAAAGCAGACAAAGGAGCGTGGAAGGACTAGACTGGTTAAGTCTTCTGGCCTCCATCTTTCTCCTGTGCTGGATTCTTCCTGCCCTCTAACATGGGCAACTTCTTCAGCTTTTTGACTCTTGGACCTATACCAGTAGCTTGCCAGGGGCTCTTGGGCCTTCGGCCACAAACAAAAGGCTGCACTGTCAGCTTCCCTACTTTTGAGATTTTGGGACTCAGGCTGGTGTCTTTGCTTCTCAGCTTGCAGATGGCCTATTGTGGGACTTCACCTTGTGATCGTGTGAGTCAATACTTCTTAATAAACTGCCTTTCATATAGACATCTATCCCATTAGTCCGGTCCCTCTAGAGAACCCTGACTAATGCAGATAGCTTTCAAGAAATGTTCGAATAAGCCCATGGCTCAAAAAATGGTTTGGAAATACTATCAGTGTATTTGGATGCTAGATTGTCCCAACATGACTTGGTATATATTAACAGGCTTTAATAGTAAAACATAGTTAATCTGTGCTAATGTCTTCTAAAAATTAGTAGTTATTGGAGGCATACCGTGTTCTAGGAATTGAACATGTGTTATCTCATGCAGTCTTCACAGTATGAGAAAGTGGGAGTTAATACCACTCTCATTTAATAAATGAGAAATTTGTGGCTCAAAGAAGTCAGGTTACTTCCCATTGCCATGTGATTTGTAAGCTGTGGAGTTGGAATCTGAGGCCAACTCTTGTTCCATTCAAAAACTCTTATGAGCTTTGTGCTTGAAGTGTTTGGGGAGGAAAAGTTACAGTGTTAATGTCTTACTGAAATAAAGGAGATGGGCAAAATCATAAGTAATCACAAATCTATACATATTTACTGAAAAGATAAAATATTAAATTGGATTCCAGCATCCTTGGGAGATCAGGTAAACCTAATTATCTAAACAAATACTTGGTGTCACTGATTCTGCCTTAATTTATTATTCTTAACTTTGCAAAGTATTTTTTAAACGTCCCTCAATGAGGCCAAAAAACCAATTATCCACTGCTTGCTGTAAGGAAAATTCTAGATGTTAATGATTCTGCAGGGTGGCATAGGCAGGAACAAGAGTTCCCTCCTAGTATTTAATTTTTAGATACTATAAATACTTTAAAGAAGACATGACTACTTTGGGAAAATAGACATGAAATTAGGATGATCCACAGGATCTATAGCTTGAATACTCATAGAAGATACAGGAACGTATAGTAAGGGATAGTGAGTAGATATATATGTATTATTATCAGGAGAGGCATCCAGGGTATTATAAATTGAGGTGGTAAAATCCTTTCAAAAGGCAATTTGGCAACTAGTTTGAAAAGCTATAAAAACCATTACACCTTTTGACCCAGTAATATCGCTCCTGAGATTTTATCCCAAGGAAATAATTTAAAAAATGGATACAACTATATGCATAAACTTATTAATTACAGAATTTACTCTACCCGTGAAAAAAAGAAAACAACCTAAAAATCAAACAATTGAGGAATAGCCAATTATGAGACATTAAATTTAAAAAAATAGCCAAAATTGCAACTGCAATTATGAAACTGAAGCAACATAAAAAATACATGCAATGGATTTAATGAAAATAATGACTACCAAATTGCAGATATGTAGTGATTAAACCCTTTTTAAAAGGCAATTAGTTACACTTGGATAAAGACTTTAAAAGAAATAGAAGAAAAGGAAAACAGTTGTGTATCATGACAGTGGAATTCACAGCAAAATCAGTCTCCTATTGGCATATCGTTTCCTAATGCTATTAGCAAATTGTGTGCAATAACTGAAAATCAGCAAAGGTCTTATTCATCCTGACTCTCTGGTATTTATCAGAGGTCTGCAACAAAGGCCCAGTGGTTACCAGTATTCATGGAAGAGATATTTTAAAACTTGTTCTCTATATTTTGGTGATTTTGAATTGTTTGGTTTATTAGGATAAATAACATTAAGGATCATGGATTTGTTTCCTCTTTCTTTTGGGTCTTTTCAGCCTCATTTATTGCAAACTCTTAAATGTGTGATTGTTACATTTATTTCAAAGGGCATCATAAATCACTTTCAGCTTAATGCCATTAAAGTAAAGTAAAATTCTGCTATCACAAAGTTTATATGCGAAGAAACACTAGGATACATAATATCAAAAAAGATGACTTCTCTAGATCTGTTTCAAGGTGCAATTGTTCTGGGGAAAAAATAAACATAAATGCAACAACTTTCAAGATAGTAATTTCCCAAATTGTTTAATGATATTTTAGTTTTATTCATAAGAGCAAATTTGAGCAAAATACTATTTAATTTTATTATTATCTGTACAGCTCAGTTGCACAATACATTATTCAAAACATACAATATTTTTCTATAAATATTTTCTTATAGTAAGAGGGTTTAAGAAAGTACCTGGGTGCGGTGGCTCATGCCTATAATCCCACCATTTTAGGAAGTGGAGGGGGGGTGCTAGAGACTTGTCTGGGCAACAAAGCAAGACTCTATAGTTACAAAGAAAACAAATCCTTAAAAAAATAAAATAGGAAAGAAAAGTGGACATTTTTAATGAAAATTTAGATATTTTGACTATTTGTATAATATTAGACATATCTAAATAGCTAAAAATGAGTATGGTTTTCCTAACTGCATATGCATTAAGTGCTTTTAGTTATTCTTCATTTCCTATTGGGTTAGTAACTAAATCCCTGAGTCCCTACTTTAGTATGTTCCATTTTCAGATGCATTTTGTGAAAGTGTGAATATAAGCCTATATACATTCTTTTAAAATTATTTATTGAATATCTAATATTTTCGGGGTACTGTATCTCTCTCCTAAGCTTACAGGAGAAAAAATCCTTTATGTTGTATTCAAGGAACCTCAAAATCTATCCTTGTGTCCTTTGAATCTCCCATGAAACTTTGCTTTGTGTGACCAAGAAGCGGTGCTTGCCAATCATAGCACACCACTTGCAATTTCTCCTACCTGTTCCTTTACAAGCTTAAAAACTCTACACACACCTAGTAAAACTCCCTTCTCTGATCTCTAGGTATTTAAATCCTCTCTATTTGTCAAGGCCCAACTAAGCCCTTTCTTCTACCAGAAGTGTTTTCAGAAAATTCTGCTGTAACTGACTTTCTCTTCTTTGAAATCTTATGTCACTGCAATTTGACATTACTTATATTGTTGATGTATTATTATACACTCAATGCTGCATACTTTTACACTTTGCATGTCTCTATTTCAACAAGCAGATTATTAGGACTACAAAGACAGGAAACTAAAACCCCATACCTTATAAAAATAGGTATATATAAGCAACCAATGCAGGTGTGAATTAAATATTTGCCATTTGCTTAGGACACATTTGGCATTGGCTTAAAAACTCAACCATCTCTGAGTCCTATCAAACTTTATCTAATACTCCGTTACAATACATTACCCACAAATGCCAAAATAGTAAAACCGTTTTATATCCTGTCCCTCTCTCAGAGGCAACATTCTTGCATCCAAAGGTACAATCAATCCATGTGTTATCTTTTTTTGTTTACCCCAAACATAAACATGGCTTTTGTCATGGAGAAGTTAGCTGATATTTGCTGAACTTCACTTCCTTGGAGTATCTTATTATTATGTATTTATTTTTTAAAAATGCATAGTATCCTCTTGGAGTTTAGAAACAATAAATTACTGTACAAAAAGAAATGAATAATGTAGAAAATGAAGAAACAAAAATTTCTCGAGATTTCTCTTTATGTAAATACCTTAATATACATTATTGTATTACTAACAAAAATGCCTACATTTTTGAGTGTTTAATATGTGCCAAGAACTATTACAAAATCTTTACATGTAGAATTCTATTTGATTCTCACAACACCACTGTGTAGATACAATTATGCACAGATAATGAAGCTAAGGTAGCAAATATTTGTAAGTGGAACACTTGGTATTCCCAAACAAGCAGCTGGACAGTGTAAATGCTAGAGAAATTAAACTTTCCAGAAGATGGCAAATAACAAAGAAAGGGTTAAATTTAAAATAAACTTAATTCATTTGTAAAAGGAAAGGTAATGATACGAGTTAATCCCTGAAAAACATATTTTATGTATAAGTTGCTTTTCATTAAACCTGCTATGGTTTCATTGAGGGCAACATAAAAATAGATTTTAAAAGAAATATGAGAGGGCTTCAGAAAAGTGTGGAAAAATTACATTAAAAAATAATGAAAAAATATAATTTATTTCTCAATATAAGCTTCAAGCTCAATACACTTTGTAAGCAATAGTACAAATCATTTCGTCAATCCCTTAAAGAACTATGGGACCAGGAAAGTAAAGATGTCAATGCAATGTTTGTTACATTACTAACTGAAAAAAAAAAATGGGTGCCCTTTACAGATTTTCTTAAGATTAGGAAAAAAAAAAAAAAAGTCAGAAGGAGACAAATCAGGATTGCAAGGTGGATGCCTAATGATTCCTCATCAAAACTCCTGCGGAGTTTCCCTTGTTTTATCAGAAACATGAGCAGGAACCTTGTTGTAACGAAGAAGGAATCTCTGGTGAAACTTTTTTTTTTTTTTTGCTGTTTTCCTGATAAAGATTTGGCCAGCCATCTCAAAACACTGTCATAATATGCAGACGTTTATTGTTCTTTGGTCCCCCAGAGAGTCAACAAGCAAAATGCCTTGAGCATCCTCAAAATCTGTTGCCATATAACAAACCTGTATTTTCTGCACATGTATCCCAGAACTTAAAGTAAAAACAAACAAACAAACAAAACAACAACAACAACAAAAACTGTTGCCATGTCCTTTCCTCTTGACCCGTCTGCTTTTGCTTTGACTGGACCACATTCAGCTCTTGGTAGCCATTGCTTTGATTGTGCTTTGTCTTCAGGATCATGCTGGTAAAGCCATGCTTCTCCCCTGTTACAATACCATGAAGAAATCCTTCAGGATCTTGATCCCACTTGTTTAAATTTTCCATTGAAACTCTGCTTTTGTCTGCAGCCAATCTGAGCATAACATTTTTGGTACCCACAAAGTGGAAATTTGCTCAAGTTTAATTTTTCAGTCAGGATTATGTTTATGGAAACAATCGACATTGCTATGGTGTTGGCTATTGTTTTTGCTGTTAATTGTTGGACCTCTTCAATTAGGGCACAAAAAAGATGAGTTTTTTCCTTGCAAATTGATGTTGATCATCTGCCACTGCAGGCTTCATCTTTAACATTGCCTTGTCCCTTCTTAAAATGAATAACCCATTTTTTGTTGTTGTTGTTTTTGGTTGATTGTCTTTTGTTTGTTTGCTTGTTTGTTTTTATTTTACTTTAAGTTCCAGGATACATGTGCAGAACGCACAGATTTGTTGGATAGGTATACATGTCCCATGGTGGTTTGCTGTGCCTATCAGCCCGTCATCTAAGTTTTAAGCCCTGCATGCATTAGGTGTTTGTACTAATGCTCTTCCTCCCCTTGACCCCCACCCCCTGACAGGCCCTGGTGTGTGTTATTCCCCTCCCTGTGTACATGCATTCTCACTGTTCAACTCCCAGTTATAAGTGAGAACATGTGGTATTTGGCTTTCTGTTCCTGTGTTAGTTTGCTGAGGATGATGGCTTCCAGCTTCATCCATGTCCCTGCAAAGGACATGATCTCATTGTTTTTTATGGCTGCATAGTATTCCATGATGTATATGTACCACATTTTCTTTATCCAGTCTATAATTGATGGGCATTTTGGTTGGTTCTGTGTCTTTGCTATTGTAAATAGTGCTGCAATAAACATACTTGTGCATGTGTCTTTATAGTAGAAAGGTTTATATGCCTTTGGGTATATATCCAGCAATGGGAATGCTGGGTTAAAAGGTATTTCTGGTTCTAGATCCTGAGGAATCACCACACTGTCCTCCGCAATGGTTGAACCAATCTGCATTCCCACCAACAGTGCAAAAGCATTTCTCTTTCTCCACAGCCTCACCAGAATCTATTGTTTCTTGACTTTTTAATAATCACCATTCTGAGTGGTGTGAGATGGTAACTTATTGTGGTTTCAATTTGTATTTCTCTAAAGATCAGTGATGATGAGCTTTTTCTCATGTTTGTTGGCCACATAAATGTCTTATTTTTAGAAGTGTCTGTTCACATCCTTTGCCCACTTTTTGATGGTGTTGTTTGTTTTAGTCTTGTAAATTTGTTTAAGTTCCTTGTAGATTCTGGATATTAGACTTTTGTCCGATGGGTAGATTGCAGAAATTTTCTCCCATTCTGCAGGCTGTGTGCTCACTCTGACGCTAGTTTCTTTTGCTGTGAAGAAGCTCTTTAGTTTATTTAGATCCCATTTGTCAATTTTGACTCTTGTTGCATTTGCTTTTGGAGTTTTCATCATAAAGTCTTTGCCCATGCTTATGTCCTGAATGGTATTACCTAGGTTTTCTTCTAGGGTTTTTATGGTTTTGGATTTTACATTTAAGTCTTTAATCTATCTTGAGTTAATTTTTGTATAAGGTGTAAGGAAGGGGTCCAGTTTCAGTTTTCTGCATAGCTAGCCAGTTTTCCCACCGCCATTTATTAAGTAGGGAATCCTTTCCCCATTGCTAATTTTTGTCAGGTTTGTTGAAGATCAGATGGTTGTAGATGTGTTGTGTTATTTCTGAGATCTCTGTTCTGTTCCATTGGTCTATATGTCTGTTTTGATACCAGTATCATGCTGTTTTGGTTACTGTAGCCTTGTAGTATAGTTTGAAGTCAGATAGTGTGATGCATCCAGCTTTGTTCTTTCTGCTTAGGATTGTCTTGGTTATATTGGCTCTCTTTGGTTCCGTATGAAATTTAAAGTAGATTTTTTCTAACTCTGTGAAGAATGTCAATGGAATAGCATTGAATCTATAAATTACTTTGGGCAGTATGGCCATTTTCATGATATTGATTCTTTCTATCAACGAGCATGGAACGTTTTTCCATTTGTTTGTGTCCTCTCTTATTTCCTTGAGTGCTGGTTTGTAGTTCTCCTTGAAGAAGTCCTTCACATTCCTTGTAAGCTGTATTCCTAGCTGTTTTATTCTCTGTGTAGCAATTGTGAATGGGAGCTCATTCATGATTTGGCTCTCTGCTTGTCTATTGTTGGTGTATAGGAATGCTAGCAATTTTTGCACTTTGATTTTGTATCCTGGGACCTTGCTGAAATTGCTTATCAGTTTAAGGACTTTTTGGGCTGAGACAATGAGGTTTTCTAAATATGGAATCATGTCATCTGCAAACAGAACAATTTGGCTTCCTCTCTTTCTATTTGAATACCCTTTATTTCATTCTCTTGCCTGATTGCACTGGCCAGAACTTCCAATACTATGTTGAATAGGAGTGATGAGAGAAGGTATCTTTTTCTTGTGGTAGTTTTCAAAGAGAATACTTCCAGCTTTTGCCCTTTCAGTATGATATTAGCTATAGGTATGTAATAAGTAGCTCTTATTAATATGAGATATGTTTCAACAACACCTAGTTTATTAAGAGTTTTTAACATTAAGTGACATTGAATTTCATCGGAGGCCTTTTCTGCATCTATTTAGATAATCATATGCTTTTTGTCATTGCTTCTGTTTATGTGATGGATTACATTTATTGATTTGCATATGTTGAACCAATCTTGCATTTCAGGGATGAAGCTGACTTGATCATGGTGGATAAGCTTTTTGATGTGCTGCTGGATTTCGTTTGCCAGCATTTTATTGAGGATTTTCACATCAATGTTCATCAGGAATACTGGCCTGAAGTTTTCTTTATTTGTTGTGTCTCTGCCAGATTTTGATATCAGGATGATGCTGGCCTCATAAAATGAGTTAGGAAGGGGTGCCTCCTTTTCAATTGTTTGGAATAGTTTCTGAAGGAATGATCCCAGCTCCTTTTTGTATCTCTGGTAGATTTCAGCTGTGAGTCCATTTTTTTTTTTTTTTTTTTTTTTTGGTTGGTAGGTTACTAATTACTGCCTCAATTTCAGAACTTGTTATTGGTCTATTCAGGCATTTGACTTCCTGGTTTAGTCTTGGGAGGATGTATGTGTCCTGAAATTTACCAATTTCTTCTAGATTTTCTAGCTTATTTGCATAGAGTTGTTCATAGTTTTCTCTGATGGCAGTTTGTATTTCTGTGGGGTCAGTAGTGATATCACTTTTATCACTTTTTATTGCATCCATTTGATTCTTCTCTCTTTTCTTCTTTATTAGTCTAGCTGGTGGTCTATCTATTTTGTTAATGATTTCAAAAAACAGCTCCTGGATTCATTGATTTTTTGGAGGGTTTTTTGTATCTCTATCTCATTCAGATCTGCTGTGATCTCAGTTATTTCTTGTCTTCTGCTAGCTCTTGGATTCATTTGCTCTTGCTTCTCTAGTTCTTTTAATTGTGATGTTATGGTGTCAATTTGAGATCCTTCCAGCTTTCTGATGTGGACATTTAGTGATATAAATTTCCCTCTAAATACTGCTTTATCTGTCTCCCAGAGATTCTGGTACATTGTATCTTTGTTCTCGTTAGTTTTAAAGAAATTACTTATTTCTGCCTTAATTTCGTTATTTACCCAGGAGTCATTCAGAAGCAAGTTGTTCAATTTCCATGTAGTTGTGTGGTTTTGAGTGAGTTTCTTAATCCTGAGTTCTAATTTGATTGCACTGTGGTCTGAGAAACTGTTTGCTATGATTTCAGGTTTTGGTATTTGCTGAGGAGTGTTTTACTTCCAATTATGTGGTTGATTTTAGAGTATGTGCTATGTGGTACTGAGAAGAATGTATAGTCTATTGATTTGGGGTAGAGAGTTCTGTAGATGTCTATTAGGTCCACTTGGTTCAGAACTGAGTTCAACTCCTGAATATCCTTGTTAATTTTCTGCCTTGTTAATCTAATATTGACAGAGGAGTGTTAAAGTCTCCCACTATTATTGTGTGGGAGTATAAGTCTCCTTGTAGGTCTCTAAGAACTTACTTCATGAATCTGGGTGCTCCTTTATTGGGTGCATATATATTTAGGATAGTTAGCTCTTTTTGTTGCATTGATCCCTTTACTATTATGTAATACCCTTCTTTGTCTTCTTTGATCTTTGTTGGTTTAAAGTCTGTTTCATCAAAGACTAGGATTGAAACCCCTGCTTTTTTATTTTTTTTTTTTTTTGAGACGGAGTCTTGCTCTGTCGCCCGGGCTGGAGTGCAGTGGCAGGATCTCAGCTCACTGCAAGCTCCGCCTCCCAGGTTTACGCCATTCTCCTGCCTCAGCCTCCCGAGTAGCTGGGACTACAGGCGCCCGCCACCTCGCCCAGCTAGCTTTTTGTATTTTTTAGTAGAGACGGGGTTTCACGGTGTTAGCCAGGATGGGCTCAAACTCCTGACCTCGTGATCCACCCATCTCGGCCTCCCAAAGTGCTGAGATTATAGGCTTGAGCCACCGTGCCCGGCCTTTTTTTTTTTTTTTTTTTTTTTTTTTTTTTTTTTGCTTTCCATTTGCATGGTAAATTTTCCTCCATCCCTTTATTTTGAGCTTATGTATATCTGCATGTGAGATGGGTCTCCTGAGTACAGTACTTGACTCTTAATCCAATTTGCCAACCTGTGTCTTTTATTTGGGGCATTTAGCCCATTTACATTTAAGGTTATAATTGTTATGTGTGAATCTGATCCTGTCATCATGATGCTAGCTGGCTCTTTTGCACACTAGCTAATGCGGTTTCTTCAGAGTGTCATTGGTCTTTACATTTTGGTGTGTTTTTGCAACAGCTGGTACCAGTTTTTCCTTTCCATATTTAATGCTTCTTTCAGGAATGCTTGTAAGGGAGGCCTAGTGGTGACAAAATCCCTTAGAATTTGTTTGTCTGGAAAGGATTTTATTTCTCCTTCTTTTATGAAGCTTTGTTTGACTGGATATGAAATTCTGCATTGAAAATTATTTTAAGAGTGTTGAATATTGGTCCCCACTCTCTTCTGGCTTGTAGGGTTTCTGCTGAGAGATCCACTGTAAGTCTGATGGACTTCCCTTTATATGTGACCTCACCTTTCTCCCTGACTGCTCTTAGGATTTTTTTCTTCATTTCAACCTTGGAGAATCTGATGATTGTGTGTCTTGGAGTTGATCTTCTTGTGGAGTATCTTAGTGGTGTTCTCTGTTTCCTGAATTTGAACGTCGGCTTGTCTTGCTAGGTTGGGGAAGTTCTCCTGGATAATATACTGAAGTGTGTTTTCCAACTTGGTTCTCCCTGTCTTTGTCAGGTACTCCAATTAATTCTATGTTTGGTCTTTTGACATAGTCCCATATTTCTTGGAATCTTTGTTTGTTAATTTTCATTCTTTTTTCTCTAATCTTGTCTGCATGCCTTATTTCAGCAAAGTGGTCTTCAAACTCTGATATCCCTTCTTCCACTTGATTGATTCGGCTCTTAATACTTGTGTATGCTTCACGAAGTTCTTGTGCTATGTTTTTCAGCTCCATCAGTTCATTTATGTTCCTCTCTAAAATGGTTATTCTAGTTAGCAGTTCCTATAACATTTTATCAAGGTTCTTAGCTTCTTTACATTGGGTTAGAACATGCTCCTTTAGCTCAACAGAGTTTGTTATTACCCACCTTTTGAAGCCTACTTCTGTCAATTCATCCATCTCATCCTCCATCCAATTCTGCACCCTTGCTGGAGAGGTGTTGCAATCATTTGCAGGAGAAGAGGTATTCTGATTTTGGAATTTTCAGTGTTTTTGTGCTGTTTTCCTCCTCTTCATGGATTTATCTACCTTTGATCTTTGAGGCCGATGACCTTTGGATGAGGTTTTTTATATTTTATTTTTTTGGGGGGGTCTTTTTTATTGATATTGTTGTTGCTTTCTGTTTGTTAGTTTTTCTTCTAACAGTCAGGCACCTATTCTGCAGGTCTGCTGCAGTTTTCTGGAGATCCACTTCAGACTGTGTTTGCCAGGGTATCACCAGTGGAGACTGCACAACAGCAAAAATTGCTGCCTGCTCCTTCCTCTGGAATCTTTATCTCAGAGGGGCACTGGCCTGATGCCAGTTAGAGCTCTCCTGTATGAGGTGTCTGTTGACCCTTATCAGGAGGTCTCTCCCAGTCAGGAGGCACAGGAGTCAGGGACCCACTTGAGGAGGCAGCGTGTCCCTTAGCAGAGGTGGTGCACTGTGCTGGGAGAATCCCCCTTGTCAGGATCAGCTGTTCTCTTCAGAGCTGGCAGGCAGGAAAGATTAAGTCTGCTGAAGTTGCCACTGCAGTCGCCCATTCCCGGAGGTGCTCTGTCCCACGGACATGGAAGTTTTGTCTGTAAGCCCCTGACTGGAGCTGCTGGATTTCCTGCAGCGATGCCCTGGCCAGTGAGGAGGAATCCAGAGAAGCAGTCTGGTCACAGCCGCTTTGCTGTGCTGTGGTGAATTCCATCCAGTCCAAACCTCCCAGTCTTCTTAGCACTGTCAGGGGGAAAACAGCCTACTAAAGCCACAGTAAAGGTGGTCACTTCTCCCCCCACCAAACTCAATAGTCCCATTTCACTCTGAACTGCTGTGCTGGCAGTGAAAATTTCAAGCCAGTGGTTCTTAATTTGCTGAGTTCCATGTGAGTGGGACTCGCTGAGCAAGACCACTTGACTCCCTGGCTTTAGCCGCCTTTCCTGGACAGTGGAGAGTTGTCCTGTCTCACTGGAGCTCCAGGCACTGCTGGAGTATGAAAAAACTCCTGCAGCTCAGCGTCTGCCTAAACAGCCGCCCAGTTTTGTGCTTGAAACCCAAGGCCCTGGTGGTGTAAGTTCACGAAGGAATCTCCTGATCCTCAGATGGCAAAAATCCATAGGAAAAGCATAGTACCTTGGGCAGGTAGTACAGTCCCTCGCTGCTTTCCTCAGTGAGGGAGGGAGGTCCCCAGCTCTGTGCACTTCCTTGGTGAGCTGACGCTCCACCCTGCTTCTGCTCACTCTCTATGGGTCACACCCACTGCCTAACCAGTCCCAGTGAGATGAACTGGGTACCTCGGTTGGAAATGCAGAAATCACCTGCCTTCTGTGTTGGTCTTGCTGGGAGCTACAGACCAGATCTGTTTCCATTCAGCCATCTTGTCCCCTCCTCTGACTTAATGACTCCATTTGTAAACTGCTGATTCTTGGGGGAATTATCCCTATACACTTTTCATAAAGCGTCAATGATTTTACCGGTCTTCAATCCAAGCCTCACCATTGATTTAAGGTTTAGCTAAATTAGCTAAATTTGCTAATTTTAGCAGAATACATGTTGCTTTCACAGGGACTGTTTTCAAATTAATGTATCATCCTTCTCATTGCCTCAAACTACATCCTATTCTGGCATTTTATAACCAGTTAATATGAGTTTATTTCAGTGCAAAAATATTTTGAAATCCATGCATAGTTTCTTCACAATACACATTTTCCATGAATATTTTGAAGACTCCTCATATACTTTTCCATTTCTTAAATATTTAACATTATTTGATTAAAAATCAACCTGGTGTTTGTGAATTAGACTTTTTTCTTTTTTTTACAGATTGATTTAAACCACACTCAAGGAATGGTATGAATCAGGATATTAGTGAAAATTTAATTATAAGATTTATTTGCTCTCTAGAGTGTTGATCAGCAAACACATTTTTGTGTTTTTTTAATCTAAAAATAGCATTTTTAGACATCAAGGAAATACTGTTAAGTAGGTTTATTTATTTTATTAGCAGTTATAAATGACTAAGCGGATCAAGCTGATATTTATTTGACACTTCTTATGTTTAGTTGATAAATTTAGTCTATTTCCCATTAGAATTTTTACAGCCAAGTATATAATTGTGCCCTATAGTGTAAAATAATTTTAGACATATCCAAAAGCATCACGGCAACATCTACTGTGTTACTAATGGTTAGAAATTTTGTATTCATTTAAATGTACTTAAAATAAAATGAATAACCATGCGTTTATTCAATTCTTGACTAAAAGATGCTAAATTATTCAACTTCTACCCTGCAGTGATACCTTGATTAATATATCCTCTGGGAAGAAGGCTCAGGATCATTTATATCAGCTGAACTGTTTTATCCTAAAACATCAGTTGGAAGATGAAAGAAAGCGTCTTTCTAATGGAATGCCGTGCATCAACAAACCAGAGGAGAGGGTTTTTGTTATTGCTTTTTTACTTATATCCTTTTTCTTTTTTTTCTTTTTCATGAAGGCCCTGGAGTAACAATATCTTTTTTCTGACTTGTTCTGAAAACAAACCCAATTTGGTCCTTTTTGGAAAAAGGGATCACAGTGGCTATAATGACAGAATGAAAAATTTGTGATTTCTCATCTCATTTACTTCTACCTCTGACGCACCCCACTCCCCACCCTTCTAGTATCAGAAAGCTACACAGCTGATAGAAGAGAAGAAAAAGGGAATAAACTTACCACTTGTAGCTGCACTCCCAAATCAGCATGAGGCTATACAAAGACAGCAAGTTCTGGAGTCAGACAGACCTGGTACTCATATTTTAATGTTTGTTTTATTTAGCAAACACTTATACAGTGCTAGTTATATCCTCAGTACAGTTCTACACACTTGGCTAATGTGAACTAATTTAATCCTTATAGTAATTCAAATAAGGAAAATACTCTTCATATACCCATTTTATAGAAAAAGAAACTAAGACACAGAAGGGTTAAGAAACATGCCTAAGATCACAAGCCAGCAAGTGGCAGAGACTGGATTAAAGAAATATAGTTGGAGTATGTGATCTTTACCATGATGTACCTGAGGCTGACTCTCCAGATCTTAGCCAAACCACTTAGTGGCCAGGCCCTCTTGGGCACTTAACTTTTCTGAGCTTCGATTTCTTCACTTGAAAAACAGGAACAGTATCTGCAGCCAGGGGCAGTTGTGAAAGTGTATACGACACTTTCTGATGGTCCTGTTCCTTATGATTATCTTCCCAGAACAGATCTGCCCTGCAATGTTTCCTTCTCCAAATATTGCCACATTCAAATTTCAGCTGGATCTTGCCACCATACTTTTAATTCAAAGTTACATATGTATTTGGGAATGGTGGTACATTCAACATTATTAGAGTTAGTATTTAATGGCATTAATGCTAGTAATTTAATGGCATTAATACTGTAACACATATTATATTCTAAAACATGTCCCAATATTTCTTATTTATTTTGCACATCTCTCAGTAGACTGGTAGTTGCATCAGCATAGGAAAATGTGTCTAATCTATTCAAAACTCTATCCAAAGCCCACAGAGGACCTGGAAAGCAGGAGGAATTCAAAAGTTATAATGTCATAAAGAAGTGAGTGAATGGTTTTCCTACAACCTGTAAAATTTCTGTCAACAACATGTGCTAGTAAATCCGTCCTCCTTAACAGGCATGCTATCATAACGACAGCATTTCCAAGGAATGACAGCAATACAAATGAGCCAGAAGAAATGTTTAAAATAAAATTCAAAATTGTGCAAATGGAAAAACAAAGGCATTTGGCAAATTCTTAAGTTATTATATTATTGTGTCAAATTAATGTTTATTTTTTCCTTTAAGATAAAATATGAATTACAGTTGTGAAAATCAGACCTACTAACAGAAAAAGAAACCCCAAACAACAACCACAATCAACTCACGATCACAAAGCAAGATGTTTAAATGACATTTTTCCAGCGCCGTGTTCCTGTCTGAGCGCCATGAGATAAAACTCTCAGAACCACACGCTCTGGAGGCCGACCCTGTTCCAGAGAGCTGAAGGTGAAGGAAATCCCCATATGTGATTACCAAGCATCTTAAAGAACCACATCTCACATTAAATTGCATTCAGGAGGCAAAGGTTTGTCTAGTACAGCCGCTGCTCACAAATGGCTTCCATATGGTGATGTCTTCAAGGCAGTAGGATCTTAGTTCTCGCCTGTGACTCCCCTTTCTACAACTTGAATTCCGAACTCAATTAAAATTAAAGCCTAAAGGTAAAATTGTCATGTCTCTTCTATTTTTATGCTAAAATATTTTATGAAAAGCAGCCATTTTTTCCTTAGTTTGGAGAATTGTATTTTTATTCATTCATATGCTAACAAGCTGGATATAGAAAACATATCACTATGCTAAGTGTGAGACCATATACTGACTTTCCATGTAAAAAAAGAAAAAATTAAGAAAAATACATGAAACCTTTCTAAAACGAACAGTGAACCTACAGAAGGAAACTCAAATGCTTTTACAAAATGGGCTTGAAGGCAAAACCAAAAGATAAATGTACGGGTTTAAAATTACTAGTGGGCAAGCTTCCCATCTTAAATATTTGAAGTATTCAGGCCTCCAGGCACCTGTTCAAGTTTGTGCTGATTCTCCCCCCAGGCAGCTGCCTCACTTGCCTCTGCCTCGGGCTGGTCCTGAACGTGGTCCAGGATGCATCTCTGATGAGCAAGTTCAGCTGGTGCTCAGTGACAGGTGTGGGTCCTGATTGCCTTCAACAGCATGGCATGTTTCTTAAAGAGGGAAAGAAAGCCATCAAACACTTGCTTCTCAAACCCAGCTTTTTAATGTATGAGATCAAAATAAAAGCATACACTAGTAAAATAATAGGCCAATATCAGGTCTATAGAATACCTTTTTAAAAAGAAAACTAAATTATGGACAACTGTGGCAAAGCAAAGAGCTGACATCACTGGTGGGATTTGAGGCATTCTATAAGGTCCAGTAACTCACAGGACATGCCTTTGTGAACACTAAAGCCTTGAATCCAGGTAGATGATGGACCCAAATGTCCAGACTCATGAAGAACTATAAGATCCCACTGTGTTGGCCTCCAGGCTTCAGAATGTGAGTCACTGATGACATGGGCATGGAGAGCACTGTCAATAAGGGTGTGGGGCTAAGAGTGATAGCTCTATATCACTCTTAGATGGCCATATAACCCTCCCAGTTCCATCCCAGAACACAGTGGGATTTTTCTGTGTGGCAGGATACAGCAAACTATGACCCATGGGCCAAATCCAGCCTACCACATGCTTTTATATGCCCATTGTACTAGTCCATTTTCACACTGCTATGAAGAACTGCCTCAGACTGGGTAATTCATAAAGGAAAGAGGTTTAATTGACTCACAGTTCCGTATGACTGGGGAGGCCTCAGGAAACTTACAATCATGGCGGAAGGGGAAGGGGAAGCAAGGCACCTTCTTCACAAAGCAGACAGGAAGGAGAAGTGACGAGCAGAGGGGAAAGAGCCTCTTATGAAACCATCAGATCTCATGAGAACTCACTCACTATCATGAGAACAGCATGGAGGAAACCAACCCATGATCCAATTCCCTCTACCTGGTCTCTCCCTTGACATGTGGAGATTAAAAGAATGACAATTCAAGATTCATCTTTGTTTCTTTGTTCTTAAACTGGATTGCCTGGTCACAGTGGGGACACAAAGCCTAACGCATATCACCTGTGACTAAGAAATTTTTTTTTTTTGCATGTTTGAAACGAATCAAAAGAAGAAGAATATATAATGACATTGAAAATTATATGAAATTTAAATCATAGTTGCTATATATAAAGTTTTATTGGGACACATCACATCTATTGTTTACATATTGTATATGGCTGTAGTGCACTACAATGACACAGTGGTTGTTACAGAAACTGTATCATCCACAGAGTCTAACATATTTACTACATGACTCTTTAAAGAAAATGTTTGCCAGCTCCTGGTGTAGCCCCTTATCAGCTGTGGTAATGGGTAATTTACTAAGACACTCCACTTTGAGTCTCAGCTTTCCCATTTGTAAGGGTATATGAATACATGTAGTGTTGTTGTGAATGTTACAGGGAATAAGGTGTCACAAAGAACCTAAAATAATGGCAACAAATGATTGTCATTTCTACTCTTAAGGAAAAGGGAGGGAAAAACATATTTCCTGGTCTCTTTTGTGATTATAAACAATGGAAGTGGCCACCAATCTCCCCTTGGTTTTAGGCTGTTAAAGACTTGAGATCACTGAGGGGCAACCTCAGAAACAGCCTGATCTTATGGACCCTCACACTGCTCAGAGGGAATCGTAGAGGATTGCATTTGTCTATATGAAATCTCATAGTGTCTGATACAACCTGTGTGCATAATAAATATTTGTTGAATAAACTATTAAATGGAATAAATAAAGAAGAAACAGATGTTGATACAAATATGAGATTCTATAGAATTTGGAGCTTTGCTGTCTTGTGTGGATGAGCAATAATAGAATATAACACCAAGGTGCTTTCCATCCTTAATGCTGAAGTGTTCCTCTAGGAATCTGAGCCTAGGTTGCTGGTAATAACCTTTAAAGAGCACCAAATATGTTCACAGCACTGAGACAAGCTGGCCATTCTGTTGTATGAGTGGCATACACAGGCTCAGGCAATCTCTGTACACATTGTGATTCTTCACATACTAGGTACTTGATCTGGATGTGGTACTCTTCTTTAACCAGTACAGCCATTTTTAAGCCCAGGCTCCCTTGCCAAGACTGGGTTTCATATATTGCACTCTTTAGCATGCTGTTGTAGGCACTGCCTTAATCTAGCATTCTCTCCACCAAGTCAAACATGAGACACACAATGAAATAACAGGTCGGAATTCCGGCAAAGTTATTTTTCTTAATATTTATCCACAGAGAAGTGTAAGAGAGAAGAAAAAATTGTAATGCAAGAATAAAGCTTGACACCTTTCAGATGAGTGAGAATTGAATTAAATTCTCTTCTTGTCCCTCTCACCACTACAGATAGAAAACATATCCAAGAGCTCTAATGCCTTTGGACATTAAATTACATGCATGTCAAATTTTGTAACTGATTATAACTCATTTCAAAATAACACAGGAATTTCTCCACAACTAAATAATTGGTACTGTACCTTGTGAATGCCAAGTGGAGAGACAAAAAGAATGACAATCTTACAGATCATGTGGGTAGCCGAGCAAAACCTGTTTATGCCTGTCAAGCTGTATAACTGATTTATTTTTTTTTTCTTTTAGACATATTTGAAATTAAATCAACACAAGAATATGAGAGGAAAATCTGTCTCCTAGGGTTACTCAGCATAAATAAAGCATAATACAGGAGATTGGGATCTTCTTTACAGATTCTGTAAGACTGTCTGCTCAGACTTGTCTCCGTAAAGATTACTGGATGAAGTTGGCTTTAAAATGTCAGTAAAGTCAAACAAACATTTGTAATCTTCATCAGTTGCTCTACCCAGATTATAGCTTTTTATATACCTGAAACTATACCTGTGATACCTCCAAGATTTTTCAGGTATTTTCTTCTATGAGGAACTGATAAGTTCTACCATTTTTGTTTTCTGCCTCTTGGGAAATTCTTCTAAATCATTGTGGTCTTTAATTTTATCATTTAAACAGCGTTACTACTCTTTCTTCTCTATATTATCACCTGTTTAATTTTCTTCTCCTTTTCTATATCTCCTTCTCCTTTCCCCCTCCTTCTCTTTCTCCTTCTTATCTTTTTTCCCTCTTCTCACTTTCATTTATCCCTTAGTGATGGTCTGCAAGGTTCTGCATGACTGGCTCTTCTTTGTCTTCTTCAACCCATTTTTTTCCCTCATTATATTCATCTCTAGCCTTAAACTTATCATTGTCCAACTCATGTGCTTCATATTGGCTCTTCCTTGTGCCTAGAATGCTCTTCCTCAGGTTGTCTTCTTTCCCATCAAGACTACAATATGTGGCTATGCATTGCGTGCAGAAAAACCCCAGGGGCGATACTCAGATTATGATGTGACTCGCTTCTCCGGAACTTGAAATATGGTGGCGTGATTTTCTATTCTAAGGAACTCATCCTATGTATTATACGTTTTTCCAACTCTGACAGATGAGACATAAAATGAAATTTTAAAAATAAAAATAAGGCAAAAAGGACAAATTCATATCCAGTTTCTCATACTACTTTTAGAAATGGGAAAATTTTTCGTCAACTTTCTTGCCCTATTTTTTTAAAATTGGTGATTTATAGATTATTATTATCTTATGAGTTAATGTTAATAAAGAATACCTCTCTATGCTAGTCTTCCATGACTCAGCTAAAAGAAGAAAGCAGAGCTAAATACACTGATGTGGGAACATTCCCAAAATATATATATGGAGAAAACAAATTATAGAATCATATTATTGCACAAGCTGAATTATGTTTGAAACAAACCCACAAATTCTTAAAAGTATACATATGTATATGCATATACATACAGAAACATATATTTTATACCATACATATGGGAAAGCAAGGGTGTGTATAAATATACCAAACATTTTGAAGAATGCACATAAATTTTGGGTGGAACACTGGTTAAGGCTATAATTGATGGGGGTCTCACTTTCTGCTATATATCCTGCCCCAGTTTTTGTATTTTATGGTGATATATGCATCTATTCATGAATTACTATGTAATAAACAGAAGGTAGACCACGTGTTCATATTTCCAATCCCTATTATTTTGTATGTGGCATTTCTCTGTGCAGATTTTTCAGTCTACACCTGCAGCAGAAATAATTTTAATGTAGAGACAAAACAAATGTTATTTTATTTTATTTTTACTGTCACAAGATATAGGACCTGGGCCATGAGAATCACTCAGTAAATGTTAATTGATTATGTTAAGGAGTAACTAAATAAGTGATTGATTGAATACAGATATTAAAGCTCCAATCTCTATCACATAAGCCTATCATCCTTATAGTTGACTAGCAACATGGTATCCAATACAATCTAGTAGCTGTGGATGACCAGTCTTAATGAGATTCCTGGAAACTCACTTTTAGTTTCTATTTAGTTTCTGTATTAGTCTGTTCTCACACTGCTGATAAAGACATAGCTGAGACTGAGCAATTTACAAAAGAAATTTTGAAATTTAATGGACTAACAGTTCCACATGGCTGAAGAGGCCTCACAATCATGGCAGAAGGTGAAAGCCACATCTCGCATAATGGCAGACAAGAGAAGAGCATGAGAATCAAGCTAAAGGGGTTTCCTCTTTTAAGACCATCAGATCTTGTGAGACTTATTCACTATCACGAGAATAGTATGGAAGAAACTGCCCCCCATGATTCAATTATCTCCCACCGCATCCCTCTAAAAACACTTGGGAATTATGGGAACTACAATTCAAGATGAGATTTGGGTGGGGACACAGTCAAACCATACCAGTTTCCATATCAGTTTTGTAGGGTTGAACTATGACTAGAAAAGGAGGTGAGATGTTGTGCACTGACTTGAAGATGGTGAGATCAGTTGGTTTTCCAGGAGCACGTTAGAGAAAATTTAAATGTCTATACCAATTTTAGTCATACTCTCATGAAAACTATTTGGAATGACAAATTCATTTTGTTTTAGTGGAGTGCCTCGTAATCCAGTATTGCTCTGGAGGTGATGGCTGTAATGAGAAAACTGCTAAGGCAGGCAACCACCCATGTTCAGCTGGACAAGACTCACTTTATATATCCAAGTATTCAAATTTCTGGCTCACTGTTAGATAAATTATGCTGTTTACTGATCAGCAATGTTCCTCTCTTCTTAACATACCAAATATCCACTCTCCAGGAAAGAGAAATGGCAAATTATAATGTACCATGGACATCAGTGCTGTCAGTAATGTTCAGAAATTCTTGAGAAAACCCATCATCAGATACTTCTCTGGAATCATCTGTATTCTGAATAAAACTGTGACAGTTATGTGCTAGTAAATGATACAGCCAAATGTGAACCCAGGCTACCTAACTCCAAAGCCATTAAATATTAAGTATTGTTAAATAAGTAAATAGTCATCAAATCAGATCAAACTTAAAATGTTTGGCAAAAAGCTATTATAGTCAAATCACTGTTCTAGAAGAAACTGGTCTCTATGCATTTTAGTAGAATAATTCATGCTATGGATAATGGTGGTGCTATGCTCACTGATGTCATAAACATATTCAAAAAGTTGAAAAAATGGATGCTAGATCAACAAGTACAACCCTATTGATATTGTTTGGTTATGTCTCCACCCAGAATCTCATCTTGAATTGTAATCTCCATAATCCCTATAATCCCCACGTGTCAAGGGAGAGACCAGGTGGAAGTAATTGAATCATGGGGGTGGTTAATTCCATGCTGTTTTTGTGATAGTGAATGAGTTATCGCAAGATCTGATGGATTTATAAGTGTTTGGTAGTTCCTCCTGCATTCATTCTCCTTCCTGCTGCCTTGTGAAGAAGGTACCTTGATTTCCCCTTATCTTCTGCCATGATTGTAAGTTTCCTGAGACCTTCCCAGATATGCAGAACTGTCAGTCAATTGAACCTCTTTCCTTTACAAATTACCCTGCCCCGGGCAGTTCTTTATAACAGTGTGAGAAATGGACTAATACACCAAGAGTAGTAGCGATTGGGAGTTTTAACACACTTATGATTATTATCCATTTTCAAAATGTCCAGAAATGACATCAATATATGATGGGGCCAAGTTCATTCTTATGAATCTTCAAGATAACATCACCCAAAGTATGACACGGTGAGTTTTTTATGATTTCTTTTTTATTAATATTATTTGGTTTCTCAGGCTATAACATTCAGAAAAAAATCTGCTCATGTGTATGAAAATCTTCATAACAGGAAAAGTGTAACAATAAGCACTGAAATTTCCTTCTGTGAAACTTACATCTCTATATGTACAATGTGGTCTTCTTGTGCTGTACACACATGAATAGGCTATCTGGTTAAAACAAGAGAAACAGCCATGCCCAAATCTTACCATCTCTGAGTGCTTTGATTGCTTATTTGAATGAATGTATTCTCCTCAAAATAATTAAGAAAAAATTTTACTTGACAAATATTTAAAACATCTAATGTGAACCATTCTGTTAAACAGAAAAAATAAAATCAATGGCAAAAAGTAGAATAAATATCATATATCATATATGATATATGTGTAAAGTGTGTGTGTGTGTGTCTTTGTGGTATGATATGTGCTATAAGGATAGCAGGTTAGATATAAAACACAGAAGCAGAGGGGACATGAAATGCATTCAGAGTACATGGCTATCATTAAATGTTTTCATATTTTAAGAGGGGTTGAAAAACACACATATTTTTTACTAAATGTTATCTGGACCTTTATAGGAGGGCTTTTCAAAAAGTCCTTGGAAAATGTGTATTATGAAAAAACTATGCCTGGATTTCAAAAATTGTACACCAAGATAAACTCGTACTACGTTGCTATAACATGTTTGAACAGAATCTAGTTTGAAGCACCAAGGAGAATGAGACGTAAGTTTGAAAAGGGCACCTATCAGGGCAACATGTATTCTGCTAAAATAGAAACAAGAACAAACATCAAACTGATGAAGCTTCACTGGAAGAATAGTTAAATCATCTATGCTTTCTGAAAAGTTTATAGGGACAATGCCCCCAAGAAATCATCAGTTTGCAGATGGATTTTTTGTTTCAAGAAGGAATAAGACAATGTTGACGATGAAACCTGCAATGGCAGACCACCCACATCAATTTGTGAGGAAAAAGCTCAGTTTATTCCTTGCCCAGTTGAAGAGGACTGAAAATTAACAGCAGAAACAACAGCCCATACCATAGACATCTCAATTGGCTCAGCCTACACAATTTAGATTGAAAAATTCAAATTTAGCTTATTTTCCACTCAATGGGTTCCAAAACCATTGCTCTCAGATTAGCTGCAGACAAGAGCAGAGCTTCCAATGGAAATTTTAAACAAGTTTGATTAAGATCCTGAATCATTTCTTTGAAGAATTTTAACAGGAGAGGGAACATGGCTTTACCGGTACAATCCTGAGAGCAAAGGACACTCAGAACAAGAGGTAGAAGTCCAGTCAAAGCAAAAGCAGACCGGTCAAAGTGAGGGTCAGCTTTTAGGGATGCTCAAGGCACTTTGTTTGTTGACTTTCTGGGGGACCAAAGAGCAATAAACTTCTGCTTATTATGAGAGGATTTTGCAACTGTTAGCCAAAGCTTTATCAGTAAAACACCCAGGAAAGCTTCACCAGAGAGTTCTGCTCCACCGGGACAATGCTCCTGCTCATTCTTCTCATCAAACAAGCGAAATTCTGCAAGACTTTTGCTGGGAAATAATTAAGCATTCACCTTACCATCTGATTTGGCTCCTTCTGACTTCTTTTTCTTTTGGTTTCCTAATCTTAAAAAATCTGTAAAGTGCACTCATTTTCCTTCTGTTAATGATGTAAAAAAGACAGCATTGATATGGTTAAATTCCCAGCACCTTCAGTTCTTTAGGGACAGGCTAAGTATCTGGTATCATCATTTATAAAAGTGTCCTGCACTTGATGGAGCTTATATTGAAAAGATTATATTTTTATTTTTATCTTTTAATTTTGTTTCCCATGAACTCTTGAAGCTCCTTATGCCTCTATTATATTATTATATGCCAGTTGTAAAATTAATTTACTTAATAGGTAATAAATGTTTTTATTTAAAGAAAAATGTAAGGGTATTTAAGGTTAAAAGAGGAAAGAATTATTACCAATATGCCTTCCAGCCCTCCCCACCCCTTCAACCCCTGCATTAGTCTCTATCCTTGGGGAACACCATTGTTCCCAATTCTGGACTTTGACTTGCAGATTTTCTGTGCCTATACAATTGTCTGTAGGAACAAAGGAAACCTACTTATTTTATAATATTTGAGTTTCATAATATTCCATGATATGTTACATTTTACTTTAATTATTAGTTTACTTAATTAATTCTTTACTGGAATAAAATTTAGTGCCTTTGTATTACTGTTGTATGTCTCCATCTGCAGTGCTACTCAAAGTGCTACTCAGAGACTTCACCTTTAGATAAACTACTACTGATCTGCAACAAAAGTATATAAACTAAGCATTAGTATTTAGAAACTGTAATAGCAATTGATGTAGTTGCAGTAACAAAAGATATATTCACTGTATTTTACAAAATTATCAGCCTACAACAGATTGTTGAGGGAAAACTCAGTGGTTACAGTTTGAGAAATACAGCATTTGACTCAGACTCATGAACAATGGCTAATACAGTGTAGGCACTAAATAAATATCTGTGGAAAGAATAAATATGAATATATATTCTTACATTTAGAAAATTAAAGCCTCTCCAAGCAGTCATTATTCTCCCAAAATGTGAAATATGACCAAAGGAACAGGATAGAAGTTCATCTTTAATTAAAATGAAATTAGTTTTATTTTGTACTAGTTGGAACTGATATGTCGGAGATTATGTTCCACAACCATTTAAGTAATGTGACTAATGCATTATTTAAGCTAGTAGACAGCACTGCTACACAGGACTGGATTGCCAAGTCATACAGAAATCAGAGCTCTCACAGGATATCAAGCTTTATTAATACAGGCAACCAAGGATATTTTGCAATTAAGGACATAAACAATTGAGAGGGTCAGAGGAGCAGGAGGAAGTTTGGGACATTGAGGGCATCTCTCCCTGTCTTTCCTTCCTGCATCAGACACAGACTCTCTGGCCCAGTCTCTAAGTTGAGGTCATTGCCTCCCACCATAGAGCATATTTAGTTTATGAAACTCATCCATTTTATACCCCAATTTACATGACATTATCCAGGGAGTCAAGCCTCATAAATACATACATTTCCTCTTTGTTTCAATGTTTAACAAGGAATATTCCATAGACATGAACTACTTACTAAAAATGTTATTAGTCTATTTATCTGGAAGTCTGGCTATCACATTGATAAGGCAATTGGATAAAGTCAGTTGACTTTTTTTCCTTCCTCAGGGTGTGTCCTCCATTAAAGAGAATGTATAGATCATAGACTAGCCACCTTAGCTCCTTCCTCCGCACAGACTAAAGTCAATATTTAACAAGTATTAAAAGTCTGTACAAGTGGTCTAAATATCAACTATGTCTTGACAGTTGGGAAAAAATGTAACCAAACATCATAACTGGTAATTCACTCTTTGTAAAATGATTGCACTAATGGCTCAATTCTTACACCTCAGTGAATCCACGCCCATGGGTAGTGCCCTCCCATGCTGACTCAGGTTTTCACCATCTGACTTGCTTTGGAATTAGAACATGTGATGTAAACTGAACTTTGAGAACACACTCAAATTTTCCACTCTCCTTTCAACCTCTGCCATGTGAACAAGATTTGGCTGTCTTACTGGAGGATGACAGACAACATAAAGAAAATCCACTTCATCTTAGCTGAGGCCATCCTAAATCAGCTGCATTGAGCAGGTCAAGGTTAGAACAGCAAAGTGGCTCAGATCAGCAAAACATCGTAATCAGCCCAAAAGCTCTCCTGAAGGAGAGAGAGAGCAAAAGAGCTAGATCGAGAGCATGAGAGAGAGAAAGAGATAGAGTGTACACAAGAGAGAGTTGTTTTAAGCTCTGATGTTTTGAGGTGGTTTGTATTAGCTTCCTAGAAGTGCGCTAACAAAGGGTAACAAACTGGGTGTCTTAAAATAGCAGAAATTTGTTCTCCAACAATTCAAGGGGTCCAGAAGCCCAAAGTCTTTTTGATATTTGGTTCCTTCTGGAGGCTCTGAGGGGGAATCTGTTCCATGCCTCTTCCCAGCTTCTTGTGATTCCAGCAGTCCTTGACTTGGCTTACAGATGCATCATTTCAATTTCTGCCTCCATTGTCACATGACTCTCTTCCTTGGGTGTCTACCTCCTCTGTTTGTGTCTCTCTGTGTCATGCCTCTTCTTATAAGGCCACCAGTCATTGGATTTAGGAACCATCCTAAATTCAGGAGAATTCCATCTCAATATCCTTCAATAACATTTGAAAAGACCATATTTCCAAAATGAGGTTGCATTCAGAAGTCCCAGGCATGAATTTTTGGGGACACTATTCAAAGAACTACACAGAACTACACAATGACTAACTGTATTGGAATATGTTGTGATTAAATATGCACAATAATTAAGCCCATAATTAACTGAGAATGAATGAAGTATGAAACAGTTTGCATACCAGGCTCATTAGCAAAATCTCTATATACTCAACCTTTCCTCAAAAATGTTCCATTTACATTGTTGTCACTGAAAGCTAGACATTTCTTGCTTTTCACCCTGCAAGTTGCAAGTACTTTTATCTCTAACACTCCTCCCTTGCCTGGAGATAGGGGAGCTATTCTTCATGCTCTTTATTGTCAGGGGCAGACCACTTTGCTCTCTCTGTCATCTCTTACTATTCCAAGTTTAAATCTTTTATTATGTCTTGCTTACTGCAATTATCTGCCAACTCCATTAACTTTCTTTCATTCTTCTCATATTTGAGCTTCTTGTTCATTATCAGTCTTAAACCATCACTCCTAGTCTACAACTTGGTGATTTTAATATCTGCATAGACAGTTCTTCCTACATCTTGCCCATTCAGATTCTTCTCAATAAATTTTGTGCACTCCTATCTCAACTCATCATAGAAATACCATTAGACTGCGTCATTACATTAACCACATCCCCTATACAATCTCAATTTTAAGCAACCAACATTTTCCATTTTCCATCTCACCCTCTCTAGTCCCTAAATCCTGAAAATCCGTTCACCACCCAGAATCTTTGATCCATTGATTCTACACATTTTCATTCTCCCTCAGTTTCCTTCATGTTCTCACTGCTTTTTTATGCAGTCTAAATTCCAGAGTCTGTCATCATACTTACGCACTGCATAAATCCCTAATTATCTTGCTACTATGTCATTTCATTGTAATTGATGGCAAAACAACATGATTTTGCTCATTTGTGCCTGCAGCTACACAGCTGAACAAGGGTGGAGAAAATATACAGTCATGCCGACTTTTCTTAGGTAAATTTTGTGGCCAGTAACTTCAAGTGTGACCTTGGTACTATCTAGCAATTTTATCAAATTTAACTAGTTCATTCTCTTCCATTCTCCACAGCTTGTATTGCTGATTTACCTCTCTCCTCAATCTCTTAACACACACACTCTCATAATCACTCCCAGTTGATGATGTGGCCTCGTATTTTACTGAGAAACAATCAGTGCAAACTTTCACAATAAACTACCACCACCACTAACCACCTACCTGCACACAGGTAATGGCCATTATATATGCTTCTCTTCTCTTACTATGGATAAACTTTTCATGCTTGTATCCTTAGTCACCTCTTTATTTGTGCACTAAATCCTATTCTAGCTCATTTTATGAAAATAATATCAATTCAGCAAAGCTTCTCCTGTTTTTCCTGCATCACCAGCTTTCCCTGGCTATTGGGTATTTCACATCAGTATAAAAATATGCTGTTTTGGCCTGGTATGGTGGTTGATGCCTGTAATCCCAGCACTTTTGGAGGCCGAGGCAGGTGGATCACCTGAGTTAGGGAGTTCGAGACCAGCCTGACCAACATGGAGAAATCCCATCTCTACTACAAATACAAAATTAGCCGGGCATGGTGGCACATGCCTGTAAACCCAGTAACTCGGGAGGCTGAGGCAGGAGAATCACCTGAACCTGGGAGGCAGAGGTTGTGGTAAGCCAAGATGGCACCATTGCAGTCCAGCCTGGGCAACAAGAGCAAAACTCTGTCTCAAAAAATAAATAAATAAAAACAAAAATAAAAAATGCTGTTGTGTTGCCTTCCATCCTAAAACATAACCTTCATTACCCCAGTTTGTATCCTATATTCCTGATTCCCTTTATAACAACACTCTTCTAAAAGTTTTTTTATATACTTTTTGCTTCTAATTCCTTCTCTCCAGAGATTAAACTGCCTGTTTAACATCTCTACTTGTGTGTTAAATGTGCATCTCAAACTTATCTCTAAAACAAATCTCCTGATTTATTGCCCGAAGTTAATCTATCCAGTCTTCTCCATTTTAGTGAATGGCTATTCCATTTTTCCAGTTGCTTAGGACACAATAAAACAAACAAATAAAACTTGGATTCATCCTTTATTCTCTTTAGCCGCATAGTTAACCCATTAGCAAATATTCTCAGCTTTCCCTTCAAAATATATCTAGAAATGAGTGTCTTCTCAACACTTCCACATGTGGCCTAAGATTTTAGTACCTCTCACATGATTATTGAGGTTTCCTTATTCCTGCCGTGGACCTCTGTAGTCTGCTGAATACAGTAGCCAGAAGGATCCTCTTTCAAACCTAAGTCGGATGATTTGTCTCCTCCACTGAAAACTCTCCAATGACTGTCTCCGTATTTCATTCATAGTGAAAGCCAAAAGTCCTCACAAAGCCCCAGCGTAACCTGGCTTTCCATTTTCCCTTTTATTTAATCTTCTACCATTTTCTCTCTCTTACTACGTTTAAGCTACTTGCCCTTTGCCCTTTCCATTCCTTCTGCCAAGAATGATATTTTCCTAGTTATTCACATAGTTGGGTCTCTCATTTCCTTCAGGTATTAGATCAAATGTTACCTTTGCAGATATGACCTTTATTCCCATCTTATTTAAAATTACACTTCGGCTGGGTGCAGTAGCTCATACCTGTAATCCTAGAACTTCGGGAGGCCAAGACAGGAGGACCTCTTGAGCTCAGGAGTTCGAGAACAACCTGGACAACATAGTGAGACCCCATCTCAAAAAAATAATTTAAAAATTAACTGGCCATGGTGGTAAATGCCTGTAATCCCAGCTACTTGGGAGGCTGAGTTGGGAGGATCTCTTGAGCCTGGCAGGTAAAGGCTGTAGTGAGCTGTGATCAGGCCACTCACCACTGCACTATAGCCTGGGCAACAAAGTGAGACCCAGTCTTAAGTAAATAAATAAATTGTACTTCTTCAGTATGCCCCCTCCCCAGTGCTTTACTTTTCACAGTGATTTTTGTTTCTTTTGTCCACCATTGTGTCTTTCAGAATAGTGATATTAAAAGTTTGGTGTTTGTTACTGGTCCAAGACATGAGAAGTATAAAGAAACATTTAAAAAGGTTTTATAGTCTTTTGACAGAGTAGTTTTATGCCTGTTGAATCCAATAATTTTTTTAAAAAGGCTTATAATTTGTATGTCTTTCTAGATTTACTTTTAAAAATAATTCTGTTTTATTTTATTTTAAAAATGTATCATTTGGCAATAAATTTAGAATTTTAAAAACAAAACTAAACTGATCTTTCTCCTGAGATAGTTTTAGAATTATTGCCCTATAATATTAGCTGATTGAATCAATGTCTTGAGTGACATAAAGCCACATGAAGTTTCTAAGGCAAAGTATAGTTAGCAAAATGAGAACAGTAAAATATTTTAAATGCATTTTTAAATGGTTTATTATTTTTATGAAATTGTTATATCATGATTAATAGGCAGATATAATACAATACCCAGTAAACATTAAGAAATGTCAGCTTATAGAAATTAACCAATGGGTATAATCATACTGTTCTACCATCATTTCAAATTTGGTACTTATGGACTCATTGTTTTCTTTAGGATTTTTATATACTGTTTAAAGGTACATAACAAAATAATTTTTTTCTAAAAATACATATATTTTTTCATGGACTTATTTCCTCTTTAAAAGTTAACCGATTTGTTTGTTTCTCTTACATATTTATTAAAATAAATATGTTTCCTTTATATTTAGCATATGTATAGGATGATATGTTGTAGCATGTTATATATCCCATTTTTAAATGTCTTTGTGATTTCTAATTTGTTTGAGAATTGTCTATTACTTTTTAAGTGGACTGTCTTACATATAGTAATTTATTGGTAAATGCTTCCTGAAGATTAGTTGACTGAATGAATGGATTACCCAACAGATGAATTGTTATCTCACAGACTGTTTACATTCAGGTAACGGAAAAACCATCTTTTACCTGTAGAAATTAAACCCTCATCTAAGACATACTTTCTTCAAGAATTTTGTTATTCTAATCTAATATATTATTAAGGTGTTTTACACAAATGTGATAGTATTTTGATGCAATTTGAAAATTGTATTAAAAACCCAAATTATGTTTTTACCAGTGCTTTAGAAAAACTGTGTGTTAATCTGCAAATGTGAGTAATCATTGATATGTTTATGAGAATAGGTCTGAAAGAACAAGTTCACTACAGTATTTTAAAACATTATTGAAACTGTTGCAAAAAGGGATTCAGCCTGTGCTTGATATTTAAGTAATCTGTTAATTAGCATCCTATTTGGCTATAATACTTTTGATTAGTTTAGAATATATTAATACAAGTGTCCTTTGTTAATTAAAGGTTTAATTTATTAACAATAAAGGAGACTGTATTCGTCCATTCTTATGCTGCTATGAAGAAATACCTGAGACTAGGTAATTTATAAGGAAAAGAGGCTTAATTGATTCACAGTTCTGCATGGCTCGGGAGGCCTCAGGAAACTTACAATCACGGCAGAAGGCACGTCTTCACAGGGCAGCAGGAAAAAGAATGAGTGCCAGCAGAGGAAATGCCAGATGCTTATAAAACCATCAAATCTCATGAGAACTTACTCACTATTACAAGAGCAGCATGGGGGAAACTGTCCCCAGTGATTCAATTACCTCTCACTGAGTCCCTCCCATGAAACATGGGGATTGTGGAATTACTATTCAAGATGACATTTGGGTGGGGACACAAAGCCAAACTATATCAGAGATCTATGGCAAATATGAAAAGACATTAGGACCAAAATATCAAGTCCTGTGTAAATTTGTTACCAAACTTTATAAATATGAATTACATTTCTCATTAATGAATAAATAGCTAGACCATTAATATCTTTGACATATATTTCATTTTCTTCATGTTCATAACCTAATCTTAAAAAGTATAAATCTCTAAAATATTAGCGGTCATTTAATCATTTTTTTTTAATGGTGTGGGACTAGCTCTGTGCAATGGGAGATACAAAATCTTATAAGACATTGTTTCTGGATTCTGATAACATAGAGGAAAAAAAGGGTGATAAAATTTTCAGACATTTATTTTCAACATGAGTAATATTGGATTCACATGTATTGAGTTTATGAAGCAAGAATCTATTAGCCAGCGGGTGCACCATGGGAGAGTGTTTTGGACCAAATTGTGTCCTCTAAAATTCATACATTGAACCCCTAAACCTCAATATGTTGAATTTTGAGATATGGCTTCTAAAGAGGTAATTAATGGTAAGTGAGGACATAAGAGTTGAGCCCTAATCAAATACAACTAGTGTGCTTGTAAGAAGAGGAAGAGACACCAGGATGATGCACTTGCACAGAGGAGAGGCCATGTGAGGACTCAGTGAAAAGACAGCCATCTGCAAGCCAAGGAGAGAGACCTTAGGAGAAAGCAAACCTGCTAATACCTTGATCTTAGACTTTCAGCCTCCAGAACTGTGAGAAAATTCTGTTATGCTGTTGAAGCCTACTGTCTATGATACTTTGTTATTGCAGCCCTAGCAAATTAATAAACAGGGAGGAATTTCATTAAAGCTCAGATATTCGAAGGCTAGACTGCTATGCAGGGAGAGCTCCTTCATCCTAGAGATGATGGTCCTCCATTGTTTCTGCTTAGGAAATGGTATCCACGTCCACCTACATGCTGATCAGAAGCCTGGAATATAGTCTCATCTCTTCTACTTTTCTCACTCAGGTATGAAATCTTGCAGTAAATATTTTCATCCTTCCTCTTAGATATCTTTTAAATTCTGTGCTCCTCTTCATTCTCATCACCATGGGTGAGTCTAAGCCTTTATGGTCTCAACTCAGAACCACTTCCTTCTTTCTGGCTCCCAAACAGCTCTGGCTTCTAAGTGACTTATTTTTCAAAAGCAAATGGGGCAACACTTTCCTTTGTTTGCAGCCTCTTTGGGATAAGACGTAAAATCCTTAATTTACCCTATATTAATCTGATCATCATCTCTCTCTTAAGCCACCTTTTACCCTCATACCTGTGTTCACAGAATCCTTCCATTCTGTGAAGATACCACAGTCTCCCGACCCTGCAGATCCTCAAGTCAGTTGTTGTCTCTGTCCTATGAAGTCCTCTCATGCTTGTTTAATTTGAAGTCTCAGTCACATATTTCTTCCACCAGGAGGCCCCATGACTTCTTCCTGGTCTCTTACCTACCCAGAACAACTTGGTGTTCCAGTTATTAATTATTTGGTACTTTCTAATTTTTTCCCTTAGCACCTGCTTTATGTTTATATAATTATTTTTTAAGTTGACATTTCCCCTCTCACTGAAAATTCCTTAAGGACAAGTAACTAATCTGTATGTTCACTATTTTATTACTATTATCTAGTAAATAGCATAGCACAGTAAATATTAATTAAGTAAAGAAGCAGTGACTTTAAAAAGGGGGAAAAATGTGTGGCTTTGATCTGATATTAAATTGGGGTTTTCTATTACCTCTCCAATAATTTTAGACATTGGGACATGAGTCTGTCTCAAACACTCCACCAGCCCCACAAAGGGTCACCATCTGGTGAACAAACCCAACTGTTGATAGGGAGCATCAACACGTGGCCTCACTGCCTACCTTGGGAAGTCAGGCTCTCAGCCTTGACTCAGTGGGTCATAGAGAATGACAGTCAATGGTCCTTCCAACCTGAACACAAAAGGAGCAGCTCCAGAGAAAACAATAGATGTTGATCCAGTCTTGCCTCAGATAGTGGTCATGAATTAGCCAGTCCACTTTCCCTGAGTAAGTAAGAGTGAAAGTTTGTTCTTCAGCACTTCTGAGAAAGGTGAGGTAGTGATAGAATGCTTCTCTTTGCAGGCTGATACTGGAATGTAATAAGAATGGGGAAAGTGTTCCCTCTTGTGTAGGGTAGAAACAAGTCCAGATCTGCATCATAGGATGAGTGGAAAAGGACAATTATTGTAAATGAAAATGTAGAGGGAGGTAAGAAAGTGACTGAAGGCGTAACCTGGAAAACGCCAACACTTAGGGAATAGAATGAGAAAGACGTGTTCGTGAAAAAAAAAATGTATATATTGACCATGCCAAATAACTTTTACTTAATATTTCAATGCCAAATAGGATTGACATTGATAAGATCACTCTTTAAGAGAATAAAAATACTTTTTAGATCAAACGATGCTTTTAGCATGCATGAAGCTATGTTTGCTGAGAGTCTGCGAGGAGAGCTTCTGTTCCTGCTGAGTACAGTACACGTTGTTATTAAATAAAGCAAACAGGTGTTAAGCACCCAGTCATTCCTGCTGCCTCAAGAATTCTTACACCCACCATTGAAAATGTCAGACTCAGTTTTGAGCCTATAATTCATATTTACAAAGTTATTATTTGAACTTCTTTCGCTTTCTGTTAGCACTGCTTCAGAAAAATAATTACTAGGTGCCTGAATAAATACAGAGATATTAATGAATCATTCAATAGTATGCTGGGAAAATAACAGAAAAAATATTTTATTTTTTTAAACAGACAAAATTATACAGGCAAATCAATCTTTTAGTGTGAATAGAATCCCGAATAATGCTATTCTGGTCAAAGATCTTTTGCTAGATGGTTAACACTACTTCCAAATTTAGAACACATGAGATTCTTTGGTTTTTATATTATTTAGGGTATAATTGTGGCTTCTTTAACTGGGTCTGCAAATGGCAATGGTTTAAGAAAGACAGTTTATTTCCCTCCTAGGGAATGATCATGGGAAAGGAGCCTCGGGCTTACGTGGTGGCTCCATGATGTAGAGAATCGGAACTGAGCCTCTTTCCATCGAATTACTCTGCAGTCCTTGGGTACTATCCTAATTCTCATAGTTCAAAGTAGCTCACGCACATTTCAGCCAGTGTGGAAGGGGAAATGTAAGAGGAGGCCATGTGCCCTCTTAAAAAGGTATGACTTCATTCTGCTCACCTCCCAGGTTGCAGAGTTAAGTAACATGGATAAACCAGACTACAAGGGAGGTTGTCAAGTGCTCTCTTGCTTGAACAGCCATTGGCATAGCGAAGACCCAAAGGCCTTATCACTACCAGAAGGGAGCAGAGCAGGGATCTTGGGAGACAGGTCAGAATTGCCACAGCAATTGCTTGCTCTAAATGAATGTTTAGCTGCTCCTGGGGAATGTTTCTCCACCAAAATCGTCAACTCTGGACCAGTAAAAGAAAAAATAGTTTGTACTTGACTATATAAAATTATAAAACTGTGTAATAAATCAATTCACAAATTATATATTTGCAGAAAAAATAGATATAAATAAAATTTAAATTTAAATAAGTTGGCAGAAAAATATATGTAACATACATGCTAATGAAGGTTAAACATACGTAGTATCCAGCAGATTCATGTGAATTGATAGGAAAAAGGCATCTATCACAATTTAAAACAAATCCAAGTGGCCAAAGAAGGATAAAAACATGGTCAAACCCGTTAGTGAGGAACATAAGAGTAAGACATCAGTCCATACTCATTGTGCTGAAAGATTCAATACAAAATTCAATACCTTTTCTGGCAGAAATGCAAGAAAAGGACTATGCCTGTTTACTGTTGGGGAAAAGACAAATTGTTGTAACTTTTTGGAAATTAATCTGGTAACACCTAGGAAATGTAAAACACATATAGCTTTTGATCCCACACCTTGGAATCTGTTACATAGATACAAAAAACTAGTTGGGAAAGGTACTAAGGCACTTAGGGCCCCTTAGTTTGTAGTGATGAAATCTAAAATACAGTGAATGCCCTTCATTGGCAAGCAGTGAATAAATTATCAAGCACCTATACCATGGAGTATTATACAGGCATTAATAAATGTGTTAGAGCCATAACAACTGGCTTCAAGGAATTTCCATGAGGTATTATTCTGTGAAGAAAGAAAGATGCAGAAACTACATGTGTATGTGTGTACATATACGTTCTGTAAACAGCTCTTAGGGGTTTAATTGTGTCCCTCATGAAAATATATAGAAGCCATAACCCCCAAAACTTATGCATGAGACAGTATTTGTAGATCAGGTCTTCACAGACGAAGTAAAGGTCACATTAGATTAAGATGGTCCCTAAATATAATATGACCTTTTCCTTATAAGAAGAAAAGAAACACAGACACACACAGAGGAAAATGCCATCTGAAGACCGAGACAGAGATAGATGTGGTGAATCTGCAAGTCAAGAAACACCAAGGACTCCTGGAAACCACCAGAAGGCAGCAGGATGACATGAGACAAATGCTCCTTCAGAATCTCTATAAGAGAACAATCCTGGATTTGGAACTTCTTACCTCCAGAACAGGGAGAGAATAAATTTCTGTAGTTTTAAGCACCCAACCCTAGGAAATCAACAGAACACCTAAATATCATATATTTTTCCGTATGATCTTGGGAGAGAATGTGCAGGGGAAGATGAAAAAAGATGGCAAAAATGAAGTTAATGAGGATTTTAGAAAATAAGAACCAAGTAATTTAATGTAAATGTGTATGGATATAGATGTTTTAAACTAACAACCTAAAAATACAACACATAGAAACACACACTCCTTCACCTCAACTATAAAATGTTTACTATGATGTTACTGTGTTTGGGTGAATGGGCTTGTCTTCTTTTTGCTTGCAGCCTTTGAAAAACATATAAATAAATAACTTCATCTTTTCATCATGGAAGATACTTAGAGACTATAATCATTCTTTTTTCAGATTCTGATCTGAGATCATGTTGAGTTAGGAGGGATAGAAGGTCTCCATAAACATTTAGTCTCATAGGTTTTTAATGGAATATTGGTTAAATAGCACATTCACAAATGTCTAAAATAAATGATTATTTCACATGTCAAGCTCACAAAAGAATAAATTTCTGTGAAAGCAACTGTTATATTATCATTAATCCACATCATGATGTTTGTACATCAGGGTGAAAAATTCTTGAAGCATTATTCAGTCCTCTTAATAACTTGTAATGGTAGTTTATTTGGATTGAAAACCTATCTTTTGTTTCTCTTGCTTTTACTCTTAGAATATTTATGAATGTCTCTTCTTTTTACTATTACCATTCGCCTCCACTATAAAACATCGTTGTGCTTTTAACTTTATACTGAGTATATTTTATGTCATTAAAATAATGAAATACAAGTATATATAAAGTTTCACTTCTGGGACTGACCTAAATCTATGCCACCTAATTGCACATTGGTTAGCTTAAGAATGTTCCTCCAGAGACAGTGATGTTTGCATGTTTGTAACCTGCAGGAAAGAGATGTTAGCCTGAACTTTTTTATTCTACTAATGAGGGTTCTGAACAAAAAATATGAATCTATAAGATTCTAAAACTGTTTCAAAACTTAAACGTTAATATGCTTAATGTTCAAAGTAGCCAATAAAATGAATCAACAAGAATCCAAAGTTGTTAAATAATTGAATATCTATACACTTCTTGTATAGAAGTGCTATCGCGAATACAAAACAAATAAACAAATAACTAGAAATTAGAAATAAAAGCGAATACACCAAGTATCAATGACTAAGAATTTCTTTTCACAATTACTGAATTCACTACTATGAAAGTATTACTACGCAGGTATATTGTAGATTTCAGAAGATCAAAGTATTTTCCAGATTTTTAATTAATTTTGGTAACTTCCCTTTAATGTAGAGAAAGAGCAAGCATTCACTTCATTATATGATGTGAATTTTAAAAAACTGGTCCAGTGAATATTCAACAGATTTGCTGCCCAGAGTTAACATTTTATGTGTGTGTATGTGTGTGTCTGTGTGTGTGTGTTGGTGACCAGTCATTTTCCAAGCAGAGTTTTCACATCAACATAGAAATCCAAAGAAATATTACAAAATCACAGTGTAGGATTACAGCATATATCAATCACTCCTATTACCACAGAAGACTATTAACATAGCTGAGCCATCAAGGCTACTACTTATGTTATTCTATCACCCACATTGTTAAGGGACAAGCACATGAATTTCACTAGGATATTTTATGACAAACATCTTTTACTGCAAGGAAAAGTCAATTCTTGGTCCAGCAAGAAAGATTTGTATCAGTTGCATGTTGAACTCCTTAAATATTGGATGCATTAGCAGAGAGGAGTGATAACCTTTAAAAGTAAAAGACCTAGATGATCTGATAGCTGTAGCAAGAATCACGGTGATCAAGATGCCCCCTGAGTATTTTGAAGTAAAAATATTTTAATGGAAGCACAATAATTGATCAAAGAGACACTCAGGTCTCCTGGGTCTGGAGTGAGGCTCTTCCAAGTCCTTAAATCTGCCATAAAGCTCTATTGGACACCCAGGGGGACACTTCTGACAATTTATTTTAGTTTAAGTGAATTCCAGAACCTTAAATTACCAGAGAGAACCTAGCCACTTGCTATAGTTTATTGCATTTTCTGTTTCTTATTCGTTTATGGATCAAATTCAAATTTTTCATTATTAATAAATTTGTGATCAGCCTCAAATAGCTAACAGCTATGTCACTGAATAACTCCTAGAAGGGAAAAATGTTTATCTACTCAAAGGGTCTGAATTTTATCATCTATGCATGTTTATAATCCTTGGTTCAGGCTCTTAAGATACTCTCTCATTGCCTGCTCAAACACTAGCTCAAACCATCCTTCATGCTTGTATGTTTCATGTCTTTTTAAAAAATTATATATTGCTTATGTAGTAGTGATATTAACTCACAATATTAAAAAAACACAAATTAATGTTAGCCTACTAGCATCTGAATAGAATCTTAAAATGAGAGACCTCTCTAAAATTACTTCATTTTTTCAGGCATCAGCAAAACGATTGAGGAAAGAAGTTTGTTGCCTTACATAGTATGGAGAATCCTCTTCCAAATAGCCTGGTCAAGTATGCAATGCTTTCCAGTCACACCATAACAAATTTCTGGAATAGAGCTGCCATTGATTTTATTCTTCCAGCTAAGCGGAGGAGAGTATATTTCCAAATAAAAAAAGAAAGAAAGAAATTAGGAGCCCAAAAGGCAAATGTTTAAGGCACTTTCGGTTTTAAAGATACATTGTGCTAGTGGTAACTAACCCCAGCCCCCATCTCAGATTTGCCTCCTTTGAGTCATCCAACTGATTAAAAATAATTTATTGAACACCCACATAAGCTGAACACGTTGAAAACTCACTCCTTCTGTCTCTGCAAAATCCATGGTTAAATGTACAAATCTGAAAACTGAAAGAATCTAACAGAAATGAAGGCCCCTTGGAAATCATTTATGGTTTTCAAACATGGATGTTCATAAACTGTTTTAAATTACCTTTTACAAGTTACAAATTTCATACAGTAAAACTAGCCTATTTTAAGGACTCGGTTTGATGAGTCCTAGCAAATGTACACAGTTTTATAATCACTCTCACAATTAGGATATAGAAGATTCTATCACCCCAAGAAGTTCTTCCATGTCCAATTAAAATCAATCTGCTCATCTCACCCTTAGCCCCTGGAAAACACCAGTATGTTTGCTGTCACTAAAAGTTTGCTATTTATGTAACTTCATATAAGTGAAATCATAGCTTGTATAATAATTTGTTTCTGGCTTCCTTCACATAGCATAAAATTGGATCTTGCTACTTTATCCAGTGTGAACAACCTCTATTTTCTCATGGAAGCACTTAGACTATCTACATTTATTGGAAATTATCCATACGATTACTATGTTTCCTATTTGTTCCATACATTCTTTGTTATTTTTTTCCTCTGTCCTTGCTTCCTTTTATATGAATTAAGTATCTGTAAGTTTATGCTTGCTGCTACTTTTATCAGCAGTACTTCTTTTTAAAATTTTTTGTAGTTGCTCTGGGTTATAATGTACCTGCTTAATTTTTTATAGTCTATATTTAAACAACATAATGCCTTGTAATATGTAACCTAGTGCCTTATAAAGTATCCTTCCATTTCCTCTTCCCTCTTCCACTATATTATAAAATCTATAATACATTGTTATTATATTTGCTTTAAACAGTCAAGTATCACTTCCAGAAATGAGAAAATGCAAAGCAAAATCTGTTTTATTGATTTACTTATTAATTATTACTGCCACTTTTCTTTTTGTAGATCTAAATAAGCAAGAGATTCTAACATTGTTAATATTTAATATTTTAAAATATTAAAACAAACTCAAAAATTATATTAAAAAATTCAAAAATTATATTAATCAATGATTTCTTATTTCTGAATGAAGAAATATTTTATCACAATTAGAAAGTATATTGTGTGAAGCACTTTTGGGCACCTTTATACTTATATTCTATTAGTAAGTGTAATATAATATTTGCTTAACTTTCAGAAAACCCACTGTAACTAATTTACAATATTCTATTTAACAGGTAAGAAAACAGACTTATAGAAACTACTTAACTTAAATAACTAATTTATATAGCTAATCAATAGTAGAGCATGGTCAACAAGTTACATCCATCTGACACAATAGTTTATATTTTTCATTTGATTTGATTCCCATATTAGTTGATATTTGCAACTCAGAGAGTTTAAGTAATGTGTCCATGGTTAAATACTGGTATGTGGCATGAAGGGAATTAAAAATTTTGCCTACTTGATTACAAACCTTTTGCTAGAATCCATTACATTATACTATATCCAAGCAACTTTAAAGATATGTGCTCATCTATCTACAGTAAAAGACAATTAATGAAATTATGCATTATAATTCTATGTACATTTCTAATATAACCTCAAAGGAAATTATTTTAATAAATTCTTTTAATTTAATGTCATCTAGAAGCAATTATAATTCTGATTTCTCCCCAAATATCCTTGGAAGCATATTAAAAACTAATTATTAAAAAATCAAATACCACAAGAGGAATTAAAATTAATATCAAAGTATATGTGAATTTTAAAAGACCAAATGTGTCTTTCAGCACTTCCAAATGTATCCTATTAATCAAAGTAATTCTTACCTGACTTTTGGCTATAACTACATTTCATTTAGATGGTATTTTAGAAGGTTAAAATTCCACTGGTTTAAAAATTGCTAAGTTATTTTTTAAAAGTAAAATTGTTCTGAAAATTAATTAATAAGATACAACTGTATGTGGCATATAAGAAACCTAATTTAAAAAGCTGATTCTCTTAAAGCTTAACGTATCAATCAACTTCTAGCCAGGCTAACCAAGAAAAGTGGTAAGAGGGTCCAAATTAACAGTATCAGAAATGAAAATAGCATCATCCCTATTGATCCCACAGATGTTAGAAGGATAATAAGGGAACGCTTCAAACAAAACTATGACTACATCTTTTAATAACTTAGATAAAATGGACAATAGCTTGAAAAATACAAACTTCCAAAATGCATACAAGGAGAAAGAGTGACCTGACTCGTGCTATGTATGTTAAAGAAATTCAAACAATATTTAATAATTTTCCAAAAAAGAAAGCACCAGGCCCAGATGGTTTCAATGGTGCATTCTACCAGACAGTCAGAAAAGAAATAACACTAACTCTCCACAGACTCTACCAGAAGATAAAGGCAGAGGGAACACTTCCTAACTCATTCTATGAGGCCAGCATTTTCCCAACAAAACCAGACGAACACATGAGTAGAAAGGAAAACTTTAAAGAATAATATCACTCATGGGTAAAGATGCAAAAATTCTCAACAAAAAAAAAATATTAGCAAACAGCATCCATCAATGTATACAAAGAATTACATACCACAAATGAGTGGAATTTATTTCCAATACGCACACTGATTCAGCATTTAGAATTTAGTCAATGTGGCCAGGTGCAGTGCCTCACGCCTGTAATCCCAACATTTTGGGAAAGCTAAGACAGGCAGATCACATGAGGCCAGGAATTTGAGACTAGCATGGCCAATATGGCAAAACCCCCTCTCTACTGAAAATACAAATATTAGCCAGACATGGTGACACGTGCCTGTTATCCCAGCTACTCAGGAGGCTGAGGCAGGAGAATTGCTTGAACCTGGGAGGCAGAGGTCACAGTGAAAGGAGATTGTGCCATTGCATTCCAGTCTGGGTGACAGAGCAAGACCCTGTCTCAACAAACAAACAAACAAACAAACAAACATAAAAGTCTAGTCAATGTAACAAACCACACCAACAAGCTAAAGAAAAAGCATATGATCGTATTAATTGATGCTGAAAAAGCTAAAAAAAAAACTTTGATATCCTTTCATGATTAAGGGAAACCTCTCAGCAAACTAAGAATGGTGGAAAACTTGCTCAACTTACCAAAAAAATTCTCGTCTACAGAAGTCCTGTAGCTAATATCGTACTTAATGGTGGGAAACTTTCCCATTAAGATTTTTTCCCCCTGAGACTTGGAACAAGGTAATGATGTCTCTTCTCACTACTCCTATTCAGGATGGCACTGGAAGTCTCTGAAAATAAAATAAGAAAAGAAAAAGAAAAATATACATGTATACATGTTGGCAAGGAAGCTATAATACCAAATTTATTTGCTAGTGATATTACATACCAAAAAAAGGAAAAGAAGAAAAAACAACAACCCCAAAACTAATAAGAAAGTACAGCAAGATCATGGAATAAAAGGTTCACTTGTGCAAGTCAATTGCTTTCCTGTATATATGCATTGCACTATTAGATTTTGCAATTAAATAAAACCACCATTTACAAGAGTACCTAAACAAAGAAAAACAAAAACAAGAAATTAAGTTATTAGGCATAAATCTAACAAAATACTCACAAGATCTATTTGCAGAAAACTATCACACATAGGAAAAAAAATTATCCGAAAAAGTAAAAATATATTAGATGTTCATGGATTAAAAGACTCAATATTGTTAGGATGTCAGTCTTTCCTAACTTGATCTATAGATTTAATGCAATCCTAATAAAAATCCAAGTGAGATATTTAATAGACTCTGATAAATTTATTCATATTTAATCAAAGACAAAATAATTAACTAAGATTTTGATTGAAATTTTATTAAATATGTGGATCAAGTTGTGAAGAACTGATGTCTTGACAACATTGGAGTCTTCTTGTCCATGTTCATGGACATGGTAAGAGAGTTCAAATTAACTTCACTTAATTGAATCTTCTTTGATTTCATTCATCAGAGTTTTATAGTTTTCTTCATAAATATTTTAGATTATTTTAGACTAATACCTAAGTATTACTTATTTGGTGCTAATGTAATGACAATTATTTTCTTATATACCAGGAATAAAAAATTGAAATCCCAATTGTCAATTATTTTCTTAGATACCAGAAATAAATACTTGGAAATTCAATTGTTCATTCCTGGTATCTAAGAAAATAATTGACTTTTAAATATTAACCTTGTATCCTGCAAGCTGGCTATAATCATTTAGATCAAGATTTTTGGTTTTGCTTTTTATTCTTTAGGATTTCCTACATAGACATTCATACAATCTGTGAATGAGGACAGTTTTATTTTTCTTTCCTAGTCTTCTGTTTACATTTTTGTATGAGTCTGGGTTCTCCAGAGAAATAGAATCAATAAGGTATACATACATATACACATGCACACATATACTCTGTTGATTCAGTAAGTGTTTTCCTGTCCTTAGACTTGAATTGAAATATCTGCTCTTCTTCAGGTGGAAACTACACCATTGACTCTCCTGGGTCTCCTAGGTCAGCAGCTTGTCAACTCAAACTGTGGATCATTTATATACACATATATGCTCATGTATGTGTGTATGTATATGTATGTGTGTGTGTGTATATATGCTCATGTATGTGTGTATGTATATGTATGTGTGTATATATATATTTATATAAAATAAGGAATTGGCTGTCATGCTTTCTTTGTTTGTGCTGCTATAAAAATACATATAAAATACTATAACTTAGATAGCTTATAAATGACAGAAATTTATTTCTGAAAGTTCTACAGGCTGAGAAATCCAAGATTAAGGTGCCAGCAGATTCAGTGCCTGCTGAGGGCCCTTGTGATAATTAATATTGAATGTCAACTTGATTGGGTTGAAGGATGCAATGTATAGTGCCTGGGTATGTCTGTGAGGGTGTTGCCAAAGGAGATTAACATTTGAGTCAGTGGACTGGAACAGGCAGACCCACCCTCAATCTGGGTGGGCACCATCTAATCAGCTGCCAGCATGGCTAAAATAAAGCCGGCAGAAGAAGGTGGAAAGAGCAGACTCAGCTAAACAGTGCCATCTATGAATGAGAAAGAAGACTGTATTGTCAGCGTTCTCCAGAGGGACAGCACTAATAGGATGTATGTATATATGAAAGGGAGCTTATTAAGGAGAATTGACTCACACGATCACAAGGTAAAGTTCCATGATAGGCCATCTGCAAGCTAAGGAGCAAGGGAGCCAGTAGCAAATGAGTCCAAGTCCTCAAACCTCAAAAGCAGGAAAGCTAACAGTGCAGCTTTCAGTCTGTGGCTGAAGGCCTGAGAGCCCCTGGCAATAAACTAGTGTAAGTCCAAGACTCCAAAAGCCAAAGAACGTGGAATCTGATGTTTGAGGGCGGGAAGCATCCAGCGTGGGAGAAAGATGAAGCCTGGAAGGCTATCTTCTTTCAAGGAAGAAAAATCCCTGGTGATCTCCTCAAGTCCACAAATCTTGTGGAGTATGTTTTCTGTTTAAACCAATGTTGGTGTTTGTGCTTTTCTTCACAGCTCTTTCTTTTAAGAATCCTTCAAAGGAAAGACATAATTACATGTTATTTTAACTTGCCTGGAGATTTTAATATCTACTAATCTCCGTTTTAGGAAAGGTGCTAAATTGAAGGAGAAGAACAGAAGGGAAAATGATGTTCTGGAGTTACTGTGATGAACAAAGGATCAATCGAACTCTTCATAGTTTGTCTAAATAAAAAATTCAGTAATCAAATCATAAAATTCTATGTTCATCCATAGAGAATCTGTAATCCAAATGGAGCCTGTGCCAATTTTATTTAAAACTTCATTTAGGCCAGGTGCAGTGGCTCACACCTGCAATCCCGGCCCTTTGGGAGGCCAAGGCGGGAGGATTGCTTGAGCCCAGGAATTTGAGACCAGCCTAGGCAACACAGGGAAACCCTGTCTCTACAAATAATTTTAAAAATTAGCTGGGTGTGGTAGTTTGTATCTGTAATCCCAGCACTTTGGGAGGCTGAGGTGGGAAGATGGCCTGAGTCCGAGGAGGTTGAGGCTGCAGTGAGTTGTGATGGCACCACTGCACTCCAGCCTGGGCGACAAAGCGGGACTCTGTCTCAAATAAATCCATCCATACATACATACAAATAGATGTATTTAAAGCTTTGTAATTTTTTAGGAGGTCAGGGGGTGTTTGCCAGAGGCTGGAGATGAAAGTGAGAGATGGGGAAAGGGAAGATGGTGGCCAAAGGGTGCAAAGTTTCAGTTAGACTGAAGGAATACATTTTAGTGAACTGACTGCACAGTGCGGTAACTGTGCCACAGTCAATAATAATGCATTGTGTATTTCCAAAATGCTAGAGGAATACATTTACAATATTCCTAATCACAAAATATGTTGATAAGGTGATGGACATATTAATTAGCTTAATTGAATCTTTCTACAATGTATACATAGATCAAAACCTCACACTATAGCCCCTTAAGTATACACAATTATTATTTGTCGATTAAAATACAATTTAAAAAGTTTAATTTTAAAACAGACTTTGAAAAGCAATCACATAATTATAATATATAATATACAAATAAATAAAAACAGCAATTTTAAGGAAAAATCTTGTAACTGATTTATAAAGCAACAAATTTAGGTGTATTTTCTTTCATAAAAGTATAAAAGAGTTCTTTTAATTAAATAACCTTAAATATGTATAAAAAGATTTTTGACTTTAAAATGTCGACGTACTCATGTTTTCTGAAATACATCCAATTGTAAAAACAAAAAAACAAAACTTGTACATGTAATTGCTAACATGATAGATATTATCATTAGACTCCTTTTTAACCTATGAGAAACGAATTTATTTCTACTGAACTTGCATAAATTATATTATTATGAGCCATGGTTGTTTTATGGTCAAGTTGAAGGTTTCCGACCATACATATGTTTATCTGTCAAGTTTGGCTTCACCTACTCCTCTTCAAAGAGAGAGAGAGAGAGATCCTACACAAAGCTGAATATTTGCACACTGTAAAATGTATGTAGTGTCTTTTATCTCAAAGTGCTAACCTGTTATATACTAATAAATGAGTATATGCCTCAGAATAGCTACTTCAAAGGAATCATTGTAAACTGTTCACAATGGGGGCATTTATAGTACCTTTTTTTCCAATTGACAGTCAAAGCAAAAAATCATTTTAGATTTTTGACCAACAGATAAGGAGGTGCTAAAATAGCTTCAAAAACTAAAACAATCTACAGGGAGAGATTTAAATAACACTTTTCATACTAATTTTTTAAAGAAAACAAAATCGTTTCTGGGAATTATTAATAGTGGCAAGAGGTCTTTCAACAATTTTGATGAATTTACTTAAGAAATGGTTAAAGCAACTGCTTATCTTATTTAAGTAGGTTCTGGGATTCAGCTCAACTACAAGGACATTTAGTTTCTATTGTAACATAGTGGAGCAAAACAGGTTCCAGAAATGAGAAACTGCAGACACTGCTTTTTTTAGGTCATAATGGATAAATTATGAACATCAAATTAAAAAATAAAGCTGGGTTTTCCAGTGCTTTTTTCCCAGCAGGTTTTTCTTTTCATTTTAGTTGGTAGTTATTTCCTCTTTGAACTCAAGAAATTGTGAACATGTTCCTGGCCTTTCATATTAAAAGTATTTCCTTGTTCATTATCCATGCACTCCCATGGTCCACCTAAACAGCGTGTGTGTTTTTGAGAGACAAAATATGCTCATTGTAATAGAGTTAAGAAAGTTTCAACCTTTAGATATAGCAAGGCATTTCTTAGTGAAACATACCTCTTGAGTGTATTACCTATGTCTCATAATCAATATGAGTATATCCTTTTAATGCTGCTTTAGGCAATTTTACTTTGTAAATTGTCTTTGAAAGCTTTTCCATATATATATATGTGTGTATATATATATATGTGTGTGTGTGTGTGTATATATATATATAAAATCATTCTGTATTTTTATACATATATGTATGTGTGTATATTTGTAAGTGTGTGTAGGCATATATATGTGTGTGTATTCACATACATGTGGACTATTTTGAACTTTCAGTAATTGAGAGCTCTCAGGGCAATATAAGTTATAAATTTTTAGGTATCATCTTATTATATTTTAATATTTATGTTATACTTTCCTAACCAACAGGTATTACAATACCACACATGCTCTCAGCTGATAAGTACTTTACTACAATCTCATCTTGACTGTGATTACAGTATCATGAGTGTATGTAAATATACATATAAACTTATCAAATTGCACATGTGTATTGTATGTGGATTAAAGTAGATCAATTAAACCTCAATGAGCTTGAGTAAAAGTGGTTTTGGATAGGTTTGGGTGGGTGGGCAGCAGGGAAAGAAAATTTCTGTCCTGAAGGAAATATTTGCTATTTTGCTTTGAATGGTAGTTACAAATTTATTACACAGTATATTCAAAATATAAGTAAAAAATAAAATAAAAAACAACGAAATAACAAAAGAATGTAGAGATCACTGGAAAATGGGCATACTAAAAGGGCCATAAGTATCACTGCAGTCTGAAATTAATGAGGGCAAATTGCAGGGAAGATCATTGGAAGAAACTATGGACAAGGCACATCATGACCACTCAGGATTTGAAGAAAACAAAAGCAAAATTTTTAATTTAAAAGTACCAGAGGTGTATTTACCTAGAACATGGGTGTCCAATCTTTTGGCTTCCCTGGGCCACATTGGAAGAAGATTTGTCTTGGGGTGCACATAAAATACACTACCACTAACAGTAACTGATGAGCTAAAAACAAAAACAAAAAAAAATTGCAAGAAAATCTTGTCACGTTTTAAGAAAGTTTATGAATTTGTGTTGGGCTGCATTCAAAGCCATCCTGGGCTGCATGCAGCCTGCGGGCTGTGGGCTGGACAAGCTTGACATAGAGGATATGTAATATGTCTTTCATGACCAGGAATTCATCCTCTGCACCAACCATCTAAAGACATTAGGTTCCTAAGTACTGGATTCAGTGGCCAATGTGTGTACAGCCTAGTCATAAAGTACTTGGAGATGTCAATTTAAAGCTCTAGATACTCTTCAAGGGTTTCAAACTGAGGATTTACTAAAACTTTTAGTGTCAGCAAGCTTATAAAGTACCACTTCTACTAGATATGAGGGATAAACCACCAGAAAAATAAAATCTAGGGTTTAATTTATACATTATACTCTGAGCACCACCAAGGAAACCCAGTAAGACCTCTGATTATGTGATTTGTTTTGGTCTTACACAATTCAACAGCCCTGCTTAATTAATAATGACATTTAGTTGGTCAACTGCACCAAGTACTAAGAAAGGAATTTTTTTGCCTATGTTCTCTCTATGCTTCAGTTTCCCCTTCAGGAAAAAGAGAATTATAATAAGGGTAGCAACACCATGAGGATTATAAGTATTACATATGTAAAGAGCTTAGACATGTACCTGGCACACAAAATATGATATATCAGAATCCATCGCTGTTGTCATGATGGACATTTCATTTCACACAAGCTAAATTAGTGAAGTGACCATGAGTAAGGTGTTATGCCTATGTGGCATGAATGTCAGACATAGACTGTAGTCAAGTCTGGGGAGGAGAGGGAATTTGTAGCCATGCCAAAATGTGGCCCTAGCACTGCCATTACTAATACTTACATGAGAAACTAAAATATATGATTTGCACATTGAATCTCTAAATTTCCAAGTTTTGGTTCAAATTCAGAAATTCCATAAAGCTCAAATAAAAAATATCTTCATCTCAGATCTGCTCTTGAGTTTGTCATCTTTCAAACTCTGTTGCAGATATTTACATTGACGGTTTTTACTTAAGTGTTTACCAAGTTGACTTTTTGTGCACAATCCCCCAGAAAAAAAGTCTTCTGTTGTTATATTACATAATATTTCTTCCTTGTACACAAACGTATTTTCTGTCATTCCAGAAAATTAAAAGTGTAAGAGCTGGTTATCATAAATAGAGTAGGAATGCTACATGGGTGAGCTTGGCATAATACTTATTCTGGAGGGAGGGGGGAGGAAGGAAGGAAGGAAGGAAGGAAGGAAGGAAGGAAGGAAGGAAGGAGGAAAGGGGAAGGGGAAAAGAGGGAAGGAGGGAAGGGAGGAAGGCAGGAGCAAGAAAGGAAGGAAGGGGGAAGGGAGAAAAGGGGAAACTATGGAAAGGGGAAGAAAGGAAAGAAGAAAGGAAGGGTGGAAGAAAGGAAAAGGGAAAGGAAGAAGGGGGAAGAAAGGAAATGGGAAGGGAGGAAGGGGAAAGGAAGGGAGGAGGAAGGGAGGGAGGAAAAAAGGAAGAAAGGGAGGAAGGGAAAGGTAGGAAACGGGGAAGGGAGGAAAAGAGAAAGGGGAAAGGAAAGAGGAAGGAAGGGAGGGAGAAAGGAAGGGGGAAAGGGAGGGAGGAAGGGAGGAAGGGACAAGGGAGGAAGGGATGAGGGAGAAAGGGAGGAAGAGAGAATGGAGGAAGGGAGGAAGGGATGAGGGAGGAAGGGAGGGAGGAAGGAAGTGGGGGAAGGAATGAAGGAAGAAAGTGGGAAAGTGAGGAAGGAAGGGAAGAAGGGAGGGAGGAAGGAGAGAGGAAGGGAGAAAGGAAGGAAGATGAAGTGGGGGGGAGTGAGGAAGGGGTAGATAGTAAGGGAGGAAGACAGGGAGTAATGAAGGGAAGAAGGGAGAAAGGAAGGGAGGGAGGAGGGAAGGAGGGAAGGAAGGGAGGGAGGAGGGAAGGGGGAAGGGAGTTATGGAGGAAGGGAGTAAGGAAGGAAGCAGGAAGGGGGAAGGGGAGAAAGAGGGAAGGGGAAAGAGGAAAGGAAAGAAGAAGGGGGAAGGAAGCAAGGTGGGAAGAGAGGAAAGGAGGAAGAGGAAAAGGAAGGAGGGAAGAATGGAGATAAAAAGTGAGAGAGAAAGGAAGGAGGAAGGGAGGGAGGAAGAAAGGAAGGGAGGAAGGGAGGATGGAGGAAGGGAGGAAGGGACAAGGGAAGAAGGGAGGAGGGAGGAAGGAAGGGAGAAAGGAAGGGTGAATAGAGGCAGGAATGAAGAGGGGAACGGAGAAAGGAAGGGAAGAAGGGAGGAAGGAAGGGAGAGAAGAAGGGAGAAGGGAGTGAGGCAGGGAGGAAAGGTGGAGGGAGGAGGGGTAAGATAGTAAGGAATGGTGGAAGAGAGGAAATAAGAGAGGGAGAGAGGGAGAGAGGGAGGAAGGAAGGAAGGGAGGAAGGAAGGAAAGGAAGGAAGGAAGGAAGCAAGGAAGGAAGGAAGGAAGGAAGGGAGGAAGCGAGGGAAGGAAGGAAGGAAGGAAGGTAGGTAGGTAGGTTAGGGACAGAGGAAGGGAGGGTAGAACAGGCACAGTGAGTACTGCTCTTTGGTGCACTAATCTAGTTTGGATCCTTATACCCTGACTGATGAAGTCTGCACTACCTGAAGATGTGCAAATCACTTTGATGCTTTCCCCAGTAGCTCAACAGCCTCAATCCAGGCAGATTCTGCTACCAGACGAACTGATGATCAGTAACAGAATTTATTTATTTATTTATTTTTTATTATTATACTTTAAGTTCTAGGGTACATGTGCATAACGTGCAGGTTTGTTACATATGTATACATGTGCCATGTTGGTGTGCTGCACCCATCAACTCGTCAGCACCCATCAATTCATCATTTATATCAGGTATAACTCCCCAATGCAATCCCTCCCCCCTCCCCATGATAGGCCCCATTGTGTGATGTTCCCCTTCCCAAGTCCAAGTGAGCTCATTGTTCAGTTCCCACCTATGAGTGAGAACATGCGGTGTTTGGTTTTCTCTTCTTGTGATAGTTTGCTAAGAATGATGGTTTCCAGCTGCATCCATGTCCCTACAAAGGACGCAAACTCATCCTTTTTAATGGCTGCATAGTATTCCATGGTGTATATGTGCCACATTTTCTTAATCCAGTCTGTCACTGATGGACATTTGGGTTGATTCCAAGTCTTTGCTATTGTGAATAGTGCCGCAATAAACATACGTGTGCATGTGTCTTTGTAGTAGCATACTTTATAATCCTTTGGGTATATACCCAGTAGTGGGATGGCTGGGTCATATGGTACATCTAGTTCTAGATCCTTGAGGAATTGCCATACTGTTTTCCATAATGGTTGAACTAGTTTACAATCCCACCAACAGTGTAAAAGTGTTCCTATTTCTCCACATCCTCTCCAACACCTGTTGTTTCCTGATTTTTTAATGATTGCCATTCTAACTGGTGCGAGATGGTGTCTCATTGTGGTTTTGATTTGCATTTCTCTGATGGCGAGTGATGATGAGCATTTTTTCATGTGTCTGTTGGCTGTATGAATGTCTTCCTTTGAGAAATGTCTGTTCATATCCTTTCCCCACTTTTGGATGGGGTTGTTTGTTTTTTTCTTGTATATTTGTTTCAGTTCTTTGTAGATTCTGGAAATTAGCCCTTTGTCAGATGAGTAGATTGCAAAAATTTTCTCCCATTCTGTAGGTTGCCTGTTCACTCTGATGGTAGTTTCTTTTGCTGTGCAGAAGCTCTTTAGTTTAATTAGATCCCATTTGCCAATTTTGGCTTTTGCTACCGTTGCTTTTGGTGTTTTAGACATGAAGTCCTTGCCCATGCCTATGTCCTGAATGGTACTGCCTAGATTTTCTTCTAGGGTTTTTATGGTATTAGGTCTAACATTTAAGTCTCTAATCCATCTTGAATTAATCTTCATATAAGGAGTAAGGAAAGGATCCAGTTTCAGCTTTCTACTTATGGCTAGCCAATTTTCCCAGCACCATTTATTAAACAGGGAATCCTTTTCCCATTTCTTGTTTTTGTCAGGTTTGTCAAAGATCAGATGGCTGTAGATGTGTGGTATGATTTCTGAGGGCTGTGTTCTGTTCCATTGGTCTGGATCTCTGTTTTGGTACCAGTACCATGTTGTTTTGGTTACTGTAGCCCTGTAGTATAGTTTGAAGTCAGGTAGCGTGACGCCTCCAGCTTTGTCCTTTTGACTTAGGATTGTCTTGGCAATGTGGGCTCTTTTTTGGTTCCATATGAACTTTAAAGCAGCTTTTTCCAATTCTGTGAAGAAACTCATTGGTAGCTTGATGGGGATGGCATTGAATCTATAAATAACCTTGGGCAATATGGCCATTTTCACGATATTGATTCTTCCTATCCATGAGCATGGTATGTTCTTCCATTTGTTTGTGTCCTCTTTGATTTCACTGAGCAGTGGTTTGTAGTTCTCCTTGAAGAGGTCCTTTACATCCCTCGTAAGTTGGATTCCTAGGTATTTTATTCTCTTTGAAGCAATTGTGAATGGAAGTTCATTCCTGATTTGGCTCTCTGCTTGTCTGTTACTGGTGTATAAGAATGCTTGTGATTTTTGCACATTAATTTTGTATCCTGAGACTTTGCTGAAGTTGCTTATCAGCTTAAGAAGATTTTGGGCTGAGACGATGGGGTTTTCTAAATATACAATCATGTCATCCGCTAACCCAAAATGATTCTAGGGATATAGAGAGCAATGCCTGACACTGCCTTATAACCTTACAATCTTTCCAATGTTTATCACTTACACTATCTCAAAAGCTGCATTTGTAGATATTGTCTTTTGAATGGTCAGCCAGAATGTACTTTTCAGAGTCTATCTGCTGAACTGTAACAAGAGTTTATTGAATAATTAGGCACGTAGGTAAGTAAACAAGACTCTTTAATAAAAATGTGGTTCTTGTCTATCAAATTCCCAGAGAATATTATGTAAAGTATAAATCCTCATTCTAATACTTCTCTGTCAAGCTTATATCTGCAGTTTTTTATTGCTCTCTCTGTCTCTACTTTAATGTTTGTTATTTACTCACGAAACTGAATAACTAGGAATTAGTGATAATTGGGAACCTTGCCTAGCAGTGGGCATTTAGGCAAATTATAATACCCAATATCATATTTAACTAAGATGTTGGGAGATTTTTTTAATTAAATTATTTATTCTGAGTTGTGTTTCAAAAGGTGGACTGGCCACTTACTCATTTCCAGCTAGAAGGACTGTCTCTAGTGCAAACATTCACTAATTCACACAACACTCTTGCCTTTAAGACTCATGATGAACTTCCAGAATTTCCAGGCCCATGATAGATGGATGATACAGAATTGGACAAGAAACAGACTGATAGGCAAGAAACACTAACAGACAAGAATATAAAATCATATAGGGCGCAAAATCTTTAGTGCATTCCCTGAATTAATCTAATGCCAGATTCTCAATATGCTGATCAATTCAAGGAGAGCAGCCCTATTTTATTTATCTTTATACACTAACACCTAGCAAGTTATTATTGTAAGACTGGGCAGGAAAAGTTGATAGACCTGAAACTCACATAGTATTGCAGTTTAAGGACTTATTAACTCCAGCAAACCAGGTACCCTCACTCCAATGCTACATGCACTCATTCAGATACAATAAATGGCTTCGCAGTTTGTGCTTCTCTTGGGCTTGTGATTAAGGTGGAGCAGAGGTTTGTGAATCAGCTGTTGCGCAAAGAGAAGTGCCCAGTAAGGTTCCCTTGGAGTGATCTTGCCATTACTTGGCATAGTGGATAGAAGAGTGACCCTCAAAAAGATAGGTTCACTCTTCATTCCCGAAACCTGCTAATGTTACCTTGATTTGGAAAAAGAGCCCTTTTAAGTGTAATTAAATTAAGGATCTTGAGATGAGGAGATTATTCTTGATCATGTGAGTGGTCATTATTTAAATTAAAAGTGTCCTTATAAGAAAAAGTCAGAAGGAGAGTTGAGACAGACAGAAAAGGAGATGACACAAACAGAAGAGGAGGAGGCATTGTGATCACAGAGGCAGAGATTAAAGTGATGCGACCACAAGTCAGAGAATACCAGCAACCACTAGAAGCTGGAAGAGGCCAGGAATAGATCCTCTAGGGACTCCAAAAGGGAGCTTGGCTCTGCTAACACTCTGAATTTGGACCTCTGGACTTTAGAACTGCGAGATAAAAAAAAATTCTGTTGTTTTAAGCCACCCAGTTTGTGGAAATTTGTTAAAGTGACCACAGGAAACCAGTATGCCTGGGATTGTTCTCTGGTTTCAACTCACAATGATGCCAATGCATGTCTGTCCTTACAGAGCAACCACTCTCTTAGAGTGCGTGAATTCCACATTCCAACTCACATGTATGGAAATTATGTTCATTTAGGTCTTTCATTTTTAAAGAGTTCCAAGTTGGCATTGTTTTTTTCTTTAGGAAAGGCATGTTTAGCTCATGAGAACCTTGCAAAATGCTTTGGAGATGGCCACCTTGGAAAACAAAGTCCTTGCTTTCTGCTGACTTAGAGGCTACTTTGGAAATAGACATTTTGACACCCATGCCTTCTCATCTGTATCCATTCAGAGAATTGTGGGCAATCATTGCATACTTTCACTTGAATAGATCTTTGCCATCGTTTTTTATTTGTTTGTGTTAGGCAAGAGACACATTGTGGAAGGCTCTACAGCAATGTAAGGTACTCAGTTCAATAATGACTGAATGCATGATGTGATATAACAAATAAATAAATACATAAATCAATACATAAATACATAAATATTCATTCAAGACCTGCCTTCTTTATGAAAAGTTTGCTTCTTCAACACTCCTCTATGAAATGCAATTTGGCTTGAAGTTAAGAGAATGGTCACCAAGGTTGAAGAAACAGGGTTAAATCTACTGCCCACCTGCTGGGAAATCTTGCATGCATTACTTAAACTCTCTTTGCTTCAGTTTCCCCTTCAGGATAAAGAGAATTATAATAATGGTAGCAATATCCTGAGGATTAAAAATGCTACATATGTAAAGCACTTAGACAAGTACCTGGCACACAAAATA